>NW_006921679.1:6443024-6450741 GCF_000298275.1 Orycteropus afer afer | reverse complement strand
TATATATATATGTATATGTATATTTAAATGTTTTTAGAGCAGTTTAAATTTTACAGAAGCACTGTGCAGAAATGCAGAGTTCCCATACAGCCTTCTGGCTGGAGTACTTTTTCTCCTATTGTTAGTGTCTTGCATTTTATGTGGAGCATTTGTTACAATGCACGAGTCAATACTGACACATGATTATTAACTATGGTCCATAATTTTGATTAGGGTTCACTCCTTGTGTTGTATAGTTGTATGGGTTTTCACAAATATGTAACATCATATGCCCACAATCAACAGTAAAATGGAGAATAGCTTCACTCACCTTACAATGCTCTGGGTGAAGTGCAATGGTTTCTAATGTTGAGAAGACCAATATACTATTTTTTTCTTTTATTGCATGTGTGTTAAACCATTACCTTCCATACCTTCTTATGTGTTGAGTCCTTTCAAAGTACCCAGGGGATGTAAATGGCCTGTGTTCAACTACTAAGCAAAAGGCTGGTGGTTGGGACCCACCAGGAGGGGCCTGGGAAGAAAGGCTTGTGACCTGCTTGACAAAGATTTAAAAACTCAAACCAAACTCCCTGTCATTGAGTTCATTCTGACTCACAGCAACACCTACCGGGTTTCCCTGCTTCTTTAGCAAAGCAGACTGCCTCATCTTTCTTCTGTGAAGTGGCTGATGAGCTCAAAGCACCATTTGGTTAGCAGCCAGATGCCTTAACCACTGCACCACCAGAGCTCCTTCTAACAAAGATTACAGCCAGACAACCCTATGGAGCACATGGGATCGTTATGAGTCAGAACCCACCCGACAGCAACAGGTTTGGTTTGGTTTGTTTCCCCTTCAGGGCCAGAGCTTCATCTGTCTCTGTGTTTGACAAGTAGCCCAGAACCCATCCAAACCACCCTGAGCTGTGGGCCTGTTCTGGTTGGTTAATTCCGGATCTGAGTCCTTTGTCTTTAAAGCGTGGACTCTGGGGCTCCCTGCCTGCATTCCAAGCCATGCTTCCCAACTTACTAGCTAAATGAGCTTGCCTCAATAACTTAAACCTTTATAAGGTTTACTTCCTTCATTTTTTTTCTTAACTTTTATTATTATTATTATTTAAAGTCCCTTCACTCATATCAAACTTTTCTCTTAATTATCCATTTTCCCTCCCTTCTCCTCCTCTCCCATCACTGGTAAACCATCAAAGAAAATTTCCTTCCTTGCGTAAACATTTCCTCATTTTTAAAACACTAACACCACAGACATACCTCATGTAAATGACTTAGCCCAGTGCCTGGTAGATTATAAACGTTCAGTTAATACTTGTTGCTCCTGCAGTGCTATGGATCATGGTTGTTTCTTATCATGGCAAAGTCCAAATCTGTTTTCTGCTTCTGGAAGTTTGGCTTGTCTCTGTCTTGTCTTTGGTGTTTAGCAGTGAGTGCAGTCCATGACCGTCCAATCACATGATACCCTGCTTTGTCTCTTTCCCTTTGTGCCTTGTGTAGCAATGCCTCCTCACTCCCTAACAGCCCATGACCCTCGTCCCCCCAAGTCTAGCTCTTCATACAGACTCTGCCTTGCAACTACTTGTCTTACATGGCGCACTTCTCCAATGGTTGCTCCAAAGCACTCTAACCTTTAACACTTCTCCCAGTGGCCTTCACTTCTCCACCTGCTGCAGGTATAGTCCCTGTTCTTTCTGTGACCTGGGCTCATTTTCAGTGAGTACACTGAAGGTCTTCACCATGCATTCCTACCCATTCCCTCGCCTCCTTGAAGCCTGGGCTCAGATCTTTGCAACAAAGCCCATCCTGGTTACCCATTTAACGCTGCCACCAGCCACCCCACCAACCATGCACTCCTAATCCCCATATCTGCTCTAGGCTTTCTTTTCTCCATAACAATGGGTCATCTCCTACCATTCCACACCATTTACTTATTTGTTTCCTGTTTAGGGATTTTTTAAAACCTGTTAGAATATAAACTCCACATGGCCAAAGACCTTTCATGCTTTTACTCTATGACACATGCCATGTTCCTAAAACACCACATAGTATCTGCTCAGAAATACTTGTTTAATGGTCACGTTTGCATTTCTGTGAGCAGCAGTGAGAGGAATGTCTTTATGTGATATTGGCCGTATGTGTTTCTTCTTGTGTGAACTGCCTGTTCATTCTTTGGTCCTTCTGTCCATGTTTTTCTCTTTTATAGGTTGGGAGGAGCTCTTTGCATTTTTGGACACTAATCCTACGCTGTGGTAGTTCACTGTCAGAACTCTTGCCTTCTACGTAGGAGACCCAGTTCTGTTTCTGGCCAATGCAGCTCATGCGTGGCCACCACCTGTCTGTCACTGGAGGCCTGAGTGTTGCTGTGATGCTGAACAGGCTTCAGCAGAACTTCCAGATGGAGTCAGACTAGGAAGGAAGGACTAGAGATCAACTTCCAAAAATCAGCCAATGAAAACCCTACATGACACAATGGTCCAGTCTACAACCAATCCTGGGCGTGGTGCAGGACCAGGCAGCCTTTCGCTCCATTGTGCACGGGACAGCCATGAGTCAGGGTAAACTTGATGGTAGTTGTCTTGGTTTTCTAGTGTCACTCTATCAGGAATACCACAAGTGGATGGCTTCAACAAACAGGGATTTGTTCTCTTACAGTTTAAGAGGCTAGAAGTCCAAGTTCAAAGTGCCAGCTCTAGAGGCTGGGTAAAGGCCCCTTGACCTTGGGCTTCAGCTCTGCCTCTTGCTCCCAGCCCACTGGAGCTTGAGGATTCTCTTAACTTAGTCAGCTGCTGGCTGCTAAGGCTGCCAAATTCAAGGCGACAAGTAAAATGGCACAGTCCCAAGATTATCAAGCGACACAGCAGACCACTAATTCAAGTCCATCAACAGTCCCAACATTGGCAGACAACGTGGCAGGTCAATGAGATGAAGACTCGGTCAAATGCAGGGTCCAGATGTGCCAAGAAGCTAGAGACCTTCCCCAAAGCTGCTTCTTACGTGCTGGAAACAGACCACATCCCTAAGGCAGCTACTCAGCTATTCACAGTAGATTCCACCATGGATGGTGGCTATTTCCAAAGTTTCTCCTTATATTCGGGAAGCAGACCACATACCCCAAAGCAGCTACTCAGCTGCTTATAGTAGATTCCACCATGAAGTTGATTACCGTCTCATCATGGGGAGTAACTACATACATACACGCCCTGCCTCTCAAAACCAGGCCCAGCCAAGTTGACACACAACCTTAACTACCACAGTAGCTGAGAACAACACTCCTATGTGGTGTGCTTATTTATTCTACTCTATAACCAGTGCCTGGCAGCAGGCATGGCACATACAAGGCACAGAGAATCTAGTGAGTAAATATGGAAAAGCAAAGACGTGAACAGTTAGCAAATATCCTGGGGTTAATATCAGTGTGCATTCGAGTTTGGAAGGAAATAAGAGGAATGTCTTAAAAATTATCGGTGGAATGACAAGGAGACAAGGACGCCACCTCCTTACCCCGGGAGGCATTCCCCGCAGACGGCGTCTCCGGTGGCAGAGCAATTCGCCTTCTGGAAGCGGTTCACCAGGGCACAGTCGAGGCACGGCTTGCATTTCTGGAAGCCCCAGTCCTCCTTGAACCTGTGAGGCCTGCACGTCACGCACTGTGCATCCTCCCCATAGCCAAAGCCGCATTCCTGCAAGATTAGCAGACAAGAGAAAGCATTCAGACATTGCATGGGTGAAGAAGGAACGGCTGCTGCCATAAGGCAAAGCCTTGGTGCAATCATTACTGTCAGCCTTCCTAGAGACAGTGGCAGAACTTTTATCTAGTTCAGCGTTGTCCTCCACCATGGATCGGCTCTCATACTGCTGTAAGCTCACTGAGTCATACACTTTATCCAGGAAGCCCCATCCTGTGACTTAGAAAGGGCCAGGGAGGACTCAGCTGCAGCACTGCCTCTACAGAGAGCAGCAGACTGTCCGCTCTCTTCCAGTCTGATGAAGGCAATCGTGTGAATGTCCAGAATTTAAAGTCAGTGACAATATTCAGATGTGTAGTCACTTGTCAAGGCAGAAAATAGATACTCAGATATTAACAGTCATATCTCAGCAAAGGAGGACAAAAAACTGAAAGCTAAACTCACTGATCCCCACTGGGTTTCTGAGCACTAAATCTTTACGGAAGTAGATTGTCCCACCTTCCTCCTGTGGTGCGGCTGGTGGGTTTGAACCACTACCCTTCTGGTTAGTAATCAAATGCCTTAGGTACCACGCCACCAGAGCTCCTTAAAGGAGGACAAGTGCATGAAAAATGTCACAAGTTTACATGTCCAGGAATCTAAGCAGTTGAAAGTTCCTCAAAATGTTTAGCAATTCAGTATTTTTCAAGAGTAGAATGATTCTTACATATGGTTTAAAAGAAACACTAAATTTGCGTTCAGATAAAAACTCTATTGTAAAGTTGTCAAACTTGTCTAGATTTGGACATCAGAACAAGCATATTACTTTCCAAGGATGGATAAAACAAATGACTCTTGGATCCACCTATGATCTTTTCTGTAATTTCAAGAACTCAAAGTTTTTTGTTGCTGTTATGCACAGAGTGACTCACAGCACTCCTAGAGGACAGAGTGGAACTGCACCATAGGGTTTCCAAGGCTGCAATCTTTACAAAAGCAAAGCCCCAACTAAACCTACTGCCGTACTATCAATTCCCACTCACAGTGCCCCTAGAGGACAGAGTGGAACTACCCCACAGAGTTTCCAAGGCTGTAATTTTTATGGAAGCTGACTGTCACATCTTTCTCCTGTGAAGCAATTGGAGGGTTTGAACTGCCAACCTTTTGGTTAGCAGCCAAGTACTTAACCACTTACCAGGGCTCCTTGAAGAAAGTACAGCACACCATATACATCTTATAATGCAATGATCATGCAACCATAAAAAGGATGATGTTATCTATTGACATAGTTACATGCTCATGGCATTTATAAAATAAGTTATAATATGGAATTATAAGTATGCCTCATTTATTATGAAAACATGAATAATAAGTGTTCTGGTTATCTAGTGCTGCTCTGACAAGAAATATACCACCAATGGGATGGTCTTAACAAACAGGAGTTTATTCTTACAATTTGGAGGCTTTAAGTCCAAGTTCAAAGTGCCAGGCTCTAGGGGCTGGGTTAAAGCCCCTCAACCTTGGGGTCCAGCTCTGCCTCCTGCTCCTGGCCCACTGGAGCTAGAGGTGTTTCTTCACTCAAACAGCTGCTGGCTGCTGAGGCTGAGAAGCCCCAAGGTTTACAAGTAAAAAGGCACAGTCCCGATGTTACCAAACCACACAGCAGGCTGTTAACAAGTTCATTGTAAGTCTCAAGGTCGGCAGAGCATGGCAGGCTGCTGAGCAATGACATGGCTACATGCAGGGTCCAGGCGTGCAATAGGCTAGAGACCATTCCCAAGGCTTCTCCTTAAATACAGGAAGCAGACTACATCCCAAAGGCAGCTACTCAGCTGCTCCCACCATAGAGCTGACTGCCAGTCTCCTCAGGGAATTAACTACCACCAGCTGCTCAGCCACTCAACCAGGCCCAGCCAAGTTGACACACAAACTACCTACCACAATAAGTATGAACATTTACTGAGTGCTTGCTCTATGCCAAGAACTTCGTGCACATTATCTCATTAATCTATATTAATTCCCAAGGAGGGAAGCAGTATCTTTATTCCCATTTCACAGATGGGGGATTGAGCTTCTAAGAAGTTATGCAGCTCCTCCGAGGTTAAAATGCTGAAGTAGCTGCCATCGAATGGACTGCACGTGTATCAGAATAACGTGCTGCAGAGTGCCATCGAGTGCACTCCTATGTCAGAATAGCAGCACGTTCCAGAAGCTTTCAGTGGTTGGTTGTTCTGGATTGAGACCACCAGGCCTTTCGGGTAGCCATTTAACTCCACTGTCGGGCTTCTTAACCACTACACTAGGGTCTCTCAGGTCCCCTGTCTACGAATGACAGAAATATAGAAAAAAGTCCAAAAAATGACATACTTAAATGTTAACACTTTGTGAAGTTTCTATGTGACATGTGCTACGTGGCCATTTCAAAAACATAACAGCAGTTTAAGAGCGGCATGAAGTGCATCTGTGCCAAGAGCACACAGACTAAGCTCGCACCCATGGCACAAACACAGCCGGGGAAGGACAGGCAGGGACACAATTTCGGAGGGGCTCAGCCTGCACATCTGTAAACTACTACGACACCAGGATGCAGACGCCAGCTGGCTCAGAATTCCCATTCTTCTATACGGTGTGTGTATTTTAATTCTTCTTGCCTATTCATATACATGAAGTCAACTCAAACCAAGCCAAACTCACTGCCATTGAGTCAGTTCTGACTCACAGCGACCTCTACTGGGATTCCAAGGCTGTATATCTTTATGGAAGCAGACTGCCTCATCTTTCTCCCACTGAGAAGCTGATGTATTCGTACCTTTTGCTTACCAGACAAATGCCTTACCCACTACACCACCAGAATGCCTTTGAAGTAAAAGAAAAAAAAAAAACAAAACCAAGCCCTCTGCCATGAAGTTGATTTCAATACATGTCATGTCCGTCGGGTTTCCAAGGCTGTAAGTCTTTTCGTAAGCAGACTGCCTTATCTTTCTTCTGCAGAGTGGTGGATGGGTTCAAATCACCAACCTTTTGGTTAGCAGCCAAATGCCTTAATCACACCACCAGAGCTCCTATGAAGTCAACTTGTTGTTGTTGTTGTTGTTGTTAGATGCCGTCAAGTCGGACCCAACTCATAGCGACCCCTCCTTGGGTTTCCGAGGCAGTATCACTACGGAAGTAGATTGCCCCATCTTCCTTCCGAGGAGTGGCTGGTGGGTTTGAACCGCCAGGCTTCTGGTTAGCAGTCAAGTGCCTTAGGCACTATGCTACCAGAGCTCCCATGAAGTCAACTAGGCAGTACTTATTAGCCAAAAGCAACACAAGGGATAGTATGTCCTTGGTTTCAATTGAATATCACTTCCAACTAGAGTCTACTAATTAGCTCATTGGCATTTTGGATGTGTGATGCCCTCTTTGTCCATCTGTCTAGCATCTATCTTGAACATGCCTGAAAAAGAGTTCGGGGGAGAGAAAAAGTGGAGAGTACGTGGCCTTCTGAATCCTGAGGGTCCCAGCTGGTCAGCAGCCTAAGCTAAATGTGCAGACAGGGAGAACAGCTACCACTGATTTCAAAGACTAATTCACAAATTAGAATATCTTTAAAATTGTTAACAAGGATTATCTTGGGGGCACGCGGTGAGGGCTGGTTAGTGAAATCATGAAGGAGTTTCAATTTTTATCTTTCTGAAATGATGTCATTTTTGCAACCACTGTTTATTTCTCTTGGAATTGGTAAAACAGTAGACATATATTAAAAAGCATTTTGTTGGAAAGGTGTCCCATCTCTGCAGGGATGTTCCTGTGACTGTTTGTTGTTGTTAGGTGCCGTCGAGTCATTTTGACTCATAGCGACCCCATGCACAGCAGAATGAAGCACCGCCTGATCCTGCGCCAGCTCCATGATCCTTGCTATACTTGAGCCCATTGTCGCAGCCACCATGTCAATCCATCTCATTGAAGGCCGTCCCCTCCTCCTTCGTCGACCCTCCACCTTACCAAGCATGACATCCTTCTCCAGGGAATGGTTCCTTCTGACAACATGACCAAAGTAGGTGAGATGAAGTCTGGCC
>NW_006921679.1:6439194-6440369 GCF_000298275.1 Orycteropus afer afer | reverse complement strand
ATTCAAAATGGCCAAAACCAGTCCATTTCAGCTCACTAATGCCTAGGATATCAATCTTTATGCATTCCATTTCATTTTTGACAACTTGCAATTATCCTAGATTCATACTTCGTACATTCCATGTTCCGATTATTAATGCATGTTTGCCGCTGTTTCTCCTCAATTTGAGTGGTGCCACGTCAGCAAATGGAGGCTTTGAAAGCTTTACCTTATCCATATCAGTAAGGCTGGTTTTACTCTGATAATGCAGCTCATGCCCAGTCCTACTTTGAGAGCTTGCTAAGCTAAGTGACTCATCTTCCTCCTCTGTATTGGACAATGTTTCTGGACTATTCATAAAGTTGTGCAGTAATGTATCAGAAAGTAGTTTCTCTGCTATTCATAAGGCTTTCCCTGGCCAATTCTTTGAGAAGTGGGTGGCCTCCTCCTTCCTAGTCTGTCTCAGTCTGCAAGCTGGGCTGATACCTGTGTACCATGTATACCCTACTGGGTTTGAAACACCAGTGGCACAGCCTTAAGACTCACAGCAACACATCACCACAGTAGGACAAACCGACAGACAAGTTTGTCTCTCTTAGCTGTTGGAAACCTCTCCAACCATCCTCACCTGGATCCCTGTGGCTGACTCCTCGATCTGTTCCGGTCCCCTTTGCCTTTTCTGTCCTCTCCCTGCCTTTCTGCCTCACTGGTTGTGGGGCGTGGCCTGGGTTTCCTCCCCTCACCTGGGTCCCCGTGGCTGCCTCCTCGATCTGTTCCGGTCCCCTTTTCCTTTTCTGTCCTCTGCCTGCCTTTTTGCCTTGCTGGTTGTGGGGCATGGCCTGGGTTCCCTCTCATCACCTGGGTATTCTGGTCCCCTTTTTGTGACTGTTTAGGATGCTATATATGGATGCAGTTTGGAGCTGACACAGTTTGGTGATTTTGCTCAGGACTCTAGTTGCTGAAGGAGCTCTGGTGGCACTGTAGTTAAGGCATTGAGATGCTAACCAAAAGGTCGGCAGTTCAAACCCACCAGCTGTTCTGAGGGTGAAAGATGAGGCAGCCTACTTCATAAAGACTGACAGCCTCAGAGACCTTATGATGCAGTTCCACTCTGTCCTCTAGGGGCGCTGTGAGTCAGAATCGACTCCACAGCAGTGGGTTTGGTTTGGGCTTTGCTTCTGTAAAGATTGACAGCC
>NW_006921679.1:6436506-6438889 GCF_000298275.1 Orycteropus afer afer | reverse complement strand
GCCTTCTGGTTAGCAGTCAAGTGCCTTAGGCACTATGCTACCATGGCTCCCACCATCTGGTATAGTTCCACTATATCCTCTAGGGGCTCTGTGAGTTGGAATTGACTCCACGGCAGTGCGTTTGCTTTGGGCTTTGCTTCCACGAAGACTGACAGCCTAGGAAATCTTGGGGCCCTTCTACTCTGTCCTCTAGGAGCGCTGTGAGTTAGAATCAACTTGATGGCAGTGGGTGGGCCAAGTAGTCAGAGTACCTGGTGGCTCAAATCTGTTGAGCTGCTTGCAAACAGAAAGGTTGGTGGTTTGAGTCCACCCAGAGGTACCTGGGAAAAAAGGCATGGCAATCTACTTCCAAAAAAATCAGCTATTGAAAACTCTATGGAGCACAGTTCTACTTTGATGCACCGAGGGCCACCTTGAGTGGGAACTGACTCCATGTCAACTGGGTGGCCAAGTACTTGACCATCATTCCTTCCTTGTTCCTGCTGAATATTGCTGTCCCTAGGAGTTTATTTCTTCCCTCCTTCCCTGAAAAACTAGATAAACGACCCAACTAGAACTGAATTTAAAAGATGAATAAGTAAGTGTTTTGATATCTCATCTCTTGAAAAAATGACATTTTAATATTAGAGAGGTCCTAAAACTTATTTAGTTTTTAAATTCTTGACTTTATGCAAGAGTTTCTATTATACACAAAAGCCATCCTGAGCAATATGTATCTACCATATATTCTGTGTTGTTAACATGTCATATGTTTTGTAGAATGGATTACCATATATTCTGTGTTGTTAACATGTCATTATGTTTTGTAGAATGGATTACCATATATTCTGTGTTGTTAACATGTCATTATGTTCTGTAGGATGGATTACCATATATTCTGTGTTGTTAACATGTCATATGTTTTGTAGGATGGATATTCATGAAACCTGGAGTGTTTCTGTGTCCCATTTACACTGGCAAGTCAATGTAAAGAAAGAAAACAAAGCCAGGCTCTAAATGTCTCATATTTTGCCTTCATTCCCCACATCCTAACAATTCTGCCAAGAGTTTGGGTGCTTTTATGGCAGCAAGAGTAATTTTTAGGGGGATAGGTTGAGGTAAAGGAGCTCTGGTGGTGTAGTGGTTAAGCATTTGACTACAAATCAAAAGGTTGTGGTTCAAACCCACCAGGGGCTGTATAGAAGAAAGATGTGGCAGTCCATTTCCATTAAGATTTATAGCCTTGGAAACCCAATGGGGGTCGCTATGAGTTGCAATTAACTTGCTAGCAATGAGTTTGTTTGTTTTTTGATTTTTGGGTTGAGGTGACGGGTTGAGATATGGGATGCTTAACTTTGCATCCATTACTTTTGCAAAGTAATACCGAAATTTACTGAGCATGTACTATGAGCCATCCCCTGTGCTGGGACTTTTATAGAAATTGGTCAATTGGGGGAACTTTTATTTAAAATATATTTCCTCTAGGATTTGGCATTTTCAAGAAGATATTATTATTAACGCAGTCCAATCATATTTTCAAGCTTTCTTAAAAATGTGAAGCTCATGAAATTCATAAAGTGGCCATTCTACATGTTCTCACAAACCTTGAATTAATTAGACATTCGGGGAAATAATTTCCAAGGAATTAAATGAAAGTACAAGGCCTATGGCAGCCACCACTCTAAGAGCTGATTGCCATACACCCAGACATCATAAACACAGACACTCTGTAATTATTTTAAATCCAGGCTACAAAGTAAACAGCATATAAACATTAAATTACTCCCAATGTAAGTGTCTGCTTTGATAATGTTTTTATTTCATTCAGTAAAACTGGGTGGTTAAAATACCTTGAGGTCTTCCCCACTAAGTTCAATGAAAAACGATCAGAGAAAAAGAACAAGGGGAAGAACACAACAGAAAGTGAAGCCAAACAGCTTGTTATCCACTGCACTACTCATTAGCATATATTGAAATTGCACATTTTCAAACTTGTTCTGCCACCCTGACACCGTTTCTTTCTCCTTTTGTTTCAATCACATTTTATCCTGAAAATGTACTAAACAAGTTTTTTTTTTTTTTTTTAAAAAAAAGTAAGCAGTGACACAGGAAAAGATGTTTATGTTTTATAGAATGAATACTCATGAAACTCATTGTGGTAGTTATGTTTGTGTGTCAGCTTGGCTGGGCCTGGTTGAGTAGCTGGGCAGCTGGTAGTAGTTATTCCCCATGATGAGACTGGCAATCAGCTCCGTGTTGGGATCTACCACAAGCAGCTGAGTAGGTGCCTTTGCGATGTGGTCTGCTTCCTGTATTTAAGGAGAAGCCTTGGGAATGGTCTTTAGCCTATGGCATGCTTGGACCCTGCATGTAGCTGTGTCATTGCTCAGCCTGCCATGCTCTG
>NW_006921679.1:6434063-6435518 GCF_000298275.1 Orycteropus afer afer | reverse complement strand
ACTTGACTGCTAACCAGAAGGCTGAAAGTTCAAACCCACCAGCCACTCCTCAGAAGGAAGGTTGGGCAATCTACTTCCGTAGTGACACTGCCTTGGAAACCCAAGCAGGGGTCGCTATGGGTTGGGGCCAACTTGACGGCACATAACAACAACACAACTAGTGAAATACGTCAATCACCAAAGGAGAAATATTGTATGAGACCTGTATTATTAAAAAGTCAAAAATAGGTTTATACAGGCTGAATGATCAGGTATGTCAAGGCAAAGGGAATATACCCATAACCATATATAAAGTTGGCAGATGATATCTGCACATGCATGTTTGTATGTGTTGTAGAATTGTCCATATAAACAGAACAAACAGTGGGCAAAGTTATGATAACTTCTTAGCCACAGTCAAGCACCCTGATGAAGTGACCTGTTGGACCTGCGGGCTTGGAACCACTGTCATAGGGGATATGAAGGTCAACTGGCATAACAAACTACACAAAAACATCATTCTACATCCTACTTTGGTGAATAGTGGCTGGGGTCTTAAAAGCTTGCAAGCAGCCATCTCCACACATTGTCCAGAGCAAAGAAAAATGAAGAAAACCAAATACACATGGAAAAAATTAGTCCAAGGGACTAGGGGACCACGCGAACCTCAGCCTATATGACCATAAGACCAGAAGAACTAGATGGTGCCCGGCTACCACTGACAATCACTTGAAAAGATATCAGTGCAGGAGATCCTGGATAGAGTGGGAGAAAAATGTGGAACAAAACCCAGGTCATAAAAAGACCAGGTTTACTGGTCTGATAGAGCCTGGTGAAACCCGAGACCACGTCCTGGAACTGAACTCACTCCTGTGTCCTGCAGCCAAAAACAGACAGGCATATGGGGTGGACATTTACATAAGGTAGATAAACTCTTTAGAACAATCAATCATGGGCGATCAGAAGTGCAGCATTTGCACAGGGAGATAGTTCAGGGGGTGGACGTGCATAGGAAGGAAGGGCACAGGGAAGAGGTAATGACAGGGAGGAAATGGGAAGAGAGCTGTTACAGTGTGAGGAGGAACTGCAATCAATGTCAGGGCAATATGTGCATGAACACTGTGTGGAAAATGAACTTGCTCTGTAAACTTTCACCCAAATCACAATAAAAATTAAATTAAAACCTTAAAAAAATAGGTTTACACATAAGAAGAAACATTCTTTTATGGTTACCAGGATGGCCATTCTACAAGTTCTCACAAACCTTGAGTTAACCAGGAATTGGTTTGGGAGAAGGGGGTAGAATCAGTAGACAGTAACAAGTTTACTTACCGTGACGGGAAAGACAATAAACAATACGGGGGAAGTTTACATGCCAAGATAAAGGAGAACAATGACAGGTTCTCAAGAATAAAGGGCAACTCTGTAGTGCCTAAGACACTTGACTGCTAACCAGAAAGCTGGTGGTTCAAAGCC
>NW_006921679.1:6416910-6432974 GCF_000298275.1 Orycteropus afer afer | reverse complement strand
CAGGGAGACAGCTCAGGGGGCAGGAGTGCATGGGAGGGAAGGACACAGGGAAGAGGTAACTATGGGGAGGAAGTGGGAGGGGAGCTGTTGCACTGTGGGAAACTGTAGTCAATGTCATGAGACAAAGTGCGTGTGAACTGCTGTATGGAAAGTGAATTTGCTCTGTAAACTTTCATCCAAATCATAATAAAAATTAATTTTTTAAAAAAGGAGAAGCAGCAACTATTGGTCTCTTCCTGCCTGGAGAAAGGAGAAAGAAGAAAACCAAAGACTCAGGGAAGCAGTTAGTCCAAAGGACTAATGGCCCACACAAACCACAGCCTCTTCTAACCTGAGACCAGAAGAACCCAGCTACCATGCTGACCAGGACCACAACACAATGCCCCTGTTAGAATGGACAAAAATGTAGAAAAAAAAGTCAAATTAAAGAAAAAAAAAAGACCAGACTTGGTGCTCTGAAAGAGACTAGAGGAACCCCAAGACTATTGCCCTCAGTCACCCATCTAACATGGAACTGAAGCCACTCCCAGAGGCCACCTCTCAATCAAATAATAGGCTGGCCTAGAAAACAAAGAATAACATCCATGAGGAATGTGCTCCTTAGAACAGTCAACCATAGGAGAACTTAAGGGCAACGTTTGCCCAAAAACAAAGATGAGAAGGCAGGGAGGAGCAGGGAAACTGGAGGAAAGAAACAGGATAAAGTGCTAACACAATGCAGGGATTGCAACCAATGTCATAGAACAACTTGTGTACGAGTTATTGATTAGAAAACTAATTTGCTATATAAACTTGCACCTAAAACACAATGTTCAAAAACTTCTTTTCAACTGTGTCTCTCTTCCCATCCCTAGTCCTTAATCTTGACACAAACAATGTTACTAGGTTTTGGGTAACCCGGCCAGAATACCCTAGGTGCGTGTGCATGTGTGTGTTTTTTTTCTCTTGCTCAATACATCTTGGGGAATATTTCATACTGGCACAAAGACAAAATGCCACCAAGAAGTCCAGCAGATGGATGTGGCCTAATTTATTCACTAGGAGCTATCCTTACATCCCTCCTGCCCAAGTGCTGTGACAGAGGTGGTGGTTGCTGATGTTAGGTCATCGAGTTGGTTCCGAGTCCTGGCGACCCCTGTGACCGAGCAAAGCTGCCCTGGAGGGTTTACCAGGCTGTCATCTTTACAGGAGCAATTCAACAGGTCCTTCTCCCACGTAGCTACAGGTGGGTTTAAACCGCCCACCTTCCAGTTAACAGCCAGGTACCTAAACGCTGCACCACAGGGACATCATAAATGTTTGGTGGATTGCCCTGCCATTGGTCAGAGGACTTACTTGTGCATCTAATGAAAAGAGCATAGAATATTTGTTGCTCTCTTCATAATTTCTGAATAAAAACCATAAGCAAACTCACTGCCATAAAGTTGATTCTAACTCATAGCAACCACTATTGGGTTTCCGAGGCAGTAAATCTTTATGGAAGTAGACTGCCTGGTCTGCCTGCAACGGAGTGCCTGGTGGGTTTGAACCACCAATCTTCTGGTTAGCAGTCAAACGCCTTAGGCACTGCACCACCGGGGCTCCTTATTTTTGTGTAGAAAGGGGCAACTTTCCCAAGCATATTACATTCCCCAGCAAGCTAGTCTGAAACATGTGGAAATAGAAGAAAAGGTATGGATGGATTTTGGGTGGAATGAAACCAAGAATACTTAAAGAAGGGGACAGTAAGTAGTCACACTTGCTGTGTTGGGTTTAGGCTTTGCTGGTCGCAGTGGAGTTCTCTGCCCATCGCTTGAGTGGCAGGACCTTGCGTGCACGTGTGTGTGTGTGTGTGTGCGTGCACATGCTGTGGGGGAGGGTTAGCGGTGGTGCAGTGGGAGAAGGCTCACCTTCCATGTGGGAGACCCAGGTTCAATGCACCTCCCACACAGCTTCACCTGTCTGTCAGTGGAGGCCTGCCTGTTGCTACGAGGCTGAGCAAGTGTCAGTGGAACTTCCAGGCTAAGACTAGGAAGGAAGGCCTGGTGCTCCACCTCTGAAAGCTCAGCCAATGAACAGCTATGGATCCCAGGAGTCTGAATGTGAAATCAGTCATGGGCGTGCACGGGACCCGGCAGTGTTAAAGTCCAGGTGCCTGGGCGTCAACCAAACCAAACCAAACCCACTGCCACTGAGTTGATTCCAACTCATAGCGACCTCTATTGGGTTTCCAAGGTGGTAGACCTTTATGGAAGTAGATTGCCCAGTCTTCTTTCTGTGGAGTGGTTGGTGGGTTTGAACTGTAAACCTTCTAGTTAGCAGTCAAATGCTGTAGGCACTGTGCCACCAGAGCTTCTTGGTGTCCTAGGAGTCAACAACAGCTGACAATAAGTTTTATATGTGCATGTGTGTGAGTGTCAGCGTGCATGTGTGTGAGTGTCAGCGTGCATGTGCTTGGCTTGTGGAAAGAAGGGGAATAAGTCGGGGGAGGAGGAGGTTGGGGTTGGGGAAGAAGAAGTCTGGCCTGTGGCCTGGGTTTCAGCATTAGGTACCCATGCTTCTCTTTTATGGATATTACATGCAGACATCAGTGAGAGAAACGCATTGAGACTTCCACATACCCTGTCGCTTTATTTTATGAACCTTAAAGCCAGAAGGAAAGAGCTAGGGCTTCCCTGAAAATACCTTTGTTGCTGTTGTTGATATGTGCCATCGAGTCAGACCTGACTCACAGTGACCCTTCTTGGGTATCCGAGGCAGCATCACTACGGAAGTAGATTGCCCCATCTTCCTTCCGAGGAGTGGCTGGTGGGTTTGAACCGCCAGCCTTCTGGTTAGCAGTCAAGTGCCTTAGGCACTATGCTACCAGAGCTCACGAAAATACCTTTGTTGTTGTTGTTATGTGCCATCAGGTTGGACCCGACTCATAGCGACCGACCCCTCCTTGGGTTTCCGAGGCGGTATCACTACGGAAGTAGATTGCCCAACTTTCCTTCTGAGGAGTGCCTGGTGGCTTTGAACTGCCAGCCTTCTGGTTAGCAGTCAAATGCCTTAGGCACTACACCACCAGAGCTCTCTCATAATAGGCCAGTGATCAGTAAATGTTTACTGAATAAACAAATGGGTAAATAAGCATTGTGTAAGGCAAGCTTTCTAAAGCTTTTTCATTCCAGGAAACCAAAGTCAAGGCCTACAGAGATGGTAGAGCAAACGGCTAATAGCTATGTCCCCGCAAAGGTGCCTTTAAGGCCTGGTGACCAACTCCTGAAAAACTAGCCAGGGGAATCCCCCCAGGGAGCACAGTTCCACCCTGTCACAGTGGGGTCGTCGTGAATTGGGGCGACTCAGGCAACAACTGGTTGGCTAGGTTTGGGCAGGCGGAGCAGATGGGCGGCGTTTCCTCCTGGGCGGGTGGGGTGGTTGGGAGCCGTTCTCCTTCATGCAGCTTCCAGGACAAGAGAAAGCTGATTCAGGCTGGGTGCTTCCACCCCAGCTGGTGGTCGCAGTAGCTCTGTTCCTCTGCCCAATATTTTTAAGCCACATTTGGTGGCTTTCCAGCAGCAAAATGGTTCAAAGGAAACAGTCCCTAAATCCCCTGGTCTCTCTTCTCCCTCTGCAAATCCAGCAGTTAACAAAAGCACTGGAGGAGTCCCGCGTACCTTTTAGACTAGTTCCACAGACCACAAGAAAGCTTACAGACTATCCGTTGTCCGTGACCCGCCTGCTGGGGCCTCGGGGCACAAGCGCTATTTATTTGTACAGCCAATAAGTTATTAACTTTGGTTCTTTGAACTTTAAAAGTTAAATGTTAAATTTCAAATGTGGACACAGAAGAAGTTATTTCAAGAGAAATTCTAGGGCACAGAAATGGGAAGGACAAATTAGACGCAAGTCATGGATGTTTAGAGCCCAGCTTTTTAATTTCCTTCAATAAAACAACACCAAAGAAAGATTTTCCCCTTTCTGTTTATGAGAATCTGTAGTTGAAGGTTTTTTTTTTTTTTTAAATTACAAGCCACTGCCTGAATGTGCCAAATGTTATGGAGTTCTATCAGGTATAATTAAATATAAATAAAATAAGCAACTCTGTAATTAAATGGCAGAAATGACTCGTTTCTAGGCTTAGAAGTGACATGAATGCTTCTGTGAACTTCGACGTCGGGACTAAAACAATTTTCCCAAAAGTGGCTGTCTTTAAAAATACGAAGCTCACAGTGTGGAGGAGAATATGCTGCTGTTGACAAGAGTTCATTTTTTTTTTTTTTTTCACGTGAGCACAAGTCACCCTGGTGATTGGTCAGAAAAGCATACTTTGAAAACTGTGCCAGAGACTTGACGCCTGTTTCAAACGGATCCTGCACAAACTAGTTTCCTGATTAACTGCTGTGAGGTGATCATGTTCAAAATGCATTGTTGGCATTACCACTTGGGGAGGAGAAGGGCGAGCCACGGCTGGGTAGACAGTCAAAAGTAAAACTCTAATGTGGTTTCTTCCACAAACCAAAAACCACCCTCTCCTACATAGCCCAGCGATGTGTTTATTTTCACCAATGAAGCAATGCCCCGTGGCTGGGAAAAGCTGCTAAGCACACCAAAGCCAAACTCACTGCCATCAAGTCAATTCTGACTCACAGTGACCCCCACTTAGTTCCCAAGGCTGTAAATCTTTACGGAAGTAGATTGCCTCATCTCCCTCCCAAGGAGCAGCTGGTGGGTTTGAACCGCCAACCTTCTGGTTAGCAGCCAAATGCCTTAACCACTATGTCACCAGTCCGCCTTGTATGGCTCAAATGCCCGGCAGACACTATTTATGGAGAAACATAAACCAGCTTTTGCACTTTTGCCTCAGAAATATAAAAGAGACCATCTTAATTGTCTTTTGCATAAACTTTTAAAAATTCAGCAGTGCCATGGAAAAGAGAGAGACTAATAATGGCTCGGTGGAATAAAAGCCTCAAACCAAATCCCAAATGGCTTGGAAGTCTCTTCCCAGAGACCCAGGACAATCAGCTTGTTTATGAAGGTTCATGGCTAGAAAAGAACCCAAGTGGGAAGAACTGATGTTTGAGGCTTTCAGCAAGGAGGTGGGTGACCTCAAGTGCTAGCTGGGATGAGTTGGCTCAGTTTGCCACAGGAGGGGCCATGGACATATCACTGGTGTGCACCATCACTAACCCACGCTAACACAGACTAGGAAGACATGTGTTAGAAAACTGCTGGCAATGACAAGGACAGTCTCAAGGAAGGACAGGAAGAAGGCTGACCAGGGAGGCAGTCACCTAACTCGTGTAGTTAGGGCAGTATGACTGGATAGCTCTCTGTTTTAGAAGTTGGTCCTAAGCCAGAATTTCTTAAGGAAAGTTTATTGTCTAGAGCTACACTCTTCAATACTGTAGCCATCAACATATATGGGTACACTTAAATTTCATTAATTAAAACGACATAAAATTTAAAAGTCAGTTCTTCGGTGAGACCAGCCACATTTCAAGTGCTCATTAACCACATGGCCATTTTTGGACAGTAAAGACACAGCACTTCCATCATTGCAGAAAGTTCTACTGGACAGCAGAGTACCAGAGCAGTATCAGGACAGCACGTAGTTCACTGTCCCCAAGTGGCTCCACCACCTTCCATCCTGGCACTGCTATTCACTCAAACCAAACCAAACTCACTGATATTGAGTCGATTCCAACTCATAGAGACCTCCTCCATTGGGTTTCCAAGGCTGTAACTCTTTATGGAAGCAGACTGCCTCACTTTTCTTCTGCGGACTGGGCAGTGGGTTCGAACCACCAACACTGAGGTTAGAAGTCAAATGCCTTAACCACTATACCACCAGAGCTCCTGTTACTAAACCCAAACCAAAGCAAATCCACTGCCATTGAGTTGATTCCAACTCACAGTGACCTCCATGGGGTTTCTGAGGCTGTAAATCTTTATGGAAGTAGATTGTCCAGTCTTCCTTCCACAGAGTGGCTGGTGGATTTGAACTGCTGACTTTCTGGTTGGCAGTCAAATGCCTTAGGCACTATGCCACTAGAGCTCCTTTGTTACTCATTAGCAATAGACCACAGACAACCAACGCCAACGGAAGCAGCAGTCAAGACATCAGACAATGTATTGTACTGGGCAAATCTGCTGCAAAAGACCTCTTTAAAGTGCTGAAGAACAAAGATGTCTCTGTTAGAAATATGCCATGCCATCTTGCGTGGCTCTTCTGGGTTCTTCTTCATTCCCTGCTGCCCCACCCAAGATCATAAGTCAGTTAAAGGAAGTTGAAACTGAGCTTCCTGCAAGGCGTGAATTTTAAAAGGCAACATAGCCTCTGATAGGTTAAGACCTCTTCCCCCAGCTCTGATGTACAACCTCCTAACCCCAGGTCTATATAAGAGCACCCTCTCCCCTGTTCTTTCTCTCTCTTCCTCTTCCTCCTCTTCCTCTTCCTCTTCTTCCTCCTCCTCCTCTTCTTCTTCCGTCCTTCCTCAGTGCAGGCGCCCTTTTGCCTCCTTAATAAAATCTCCTGTTGGGTACCCTGGTGTGTGGCGTGGTCGTTGAATGCTGACAGGGCTCTAACAGTCTCCTTAAAGACTAAAGTATGCCTCTAAACCAAGCCATGGTATTTTCAATCGCCTCATATGCATGTGAGAGCTGGACAATGAACAAGGAAGACTGAAGAAGAGTTGATGCCTTTGAGTTGTGGTGTTGGCGAAGAACACTGAAAGTACCATGGACTGCCCAAAGAACAGACAAATCTGTCCTGGAGGAAGTGCAGCCAGAATGCTCCTTAGAAGCGAGAATGGCCAGACTTCATCTCTCCTACTTTGGTCATGTTGTCAGAAGGGACCATTCCCTGGAGAAGGATATCATGCTTGGTAAAGTGGAGGGTTAATGAAAAAGGGGAAGGCCCTCAACGAGATGGATTGACACAGTGGCTGCAACAATGGGCTCAGGTATAGCAAGCATTGTGCGGCTGGCACAGGACCTGGCAGTATTTCAGTCTGTTGTACACAAGGTCACTATGAGCTGCAGCCAACTCAATGGAACCTACCTACAAAAGCAACAGACAAATTAATTAGCCTCTCTACACCTCGGTTTTCCCCATCTATAAAATGGAAATAATGGTACTCCCTATCTAAGAAATAAGGGGAATTTTCTTGTGGTTCAGCAAGTGGTACAATTCTCGCCTTCCATGGGGAAGACCAGGGTTCGATTCCTGGCCACTGTACCCATGCATGCCATCACCAGTCTGTCACTGGAGGCTTGCACATTGCTACGATGCTGAACAGGTATCAAGGGAGCTTCCACATGAAGACAGACTAGGAAGAAAGGCCTGGTGATCTACTTCTGAACATCAGCCACTGACAACCATATGGATCCCAACGGTCCAATCCACAACTCGTCATGGGGATGGGACAGGACTGGGTAGTAGTATTTTTCATTGTGCGTGGGATCGCATGAGTTGAGGCCAAATCAAGAGCCACTAACAACTACAATATCTAAGAAGAATGTTGTAGTCTTCCATTATTTTATACCTAGAAATGACATAGATAGTACTTGGCTCTTGACAAATGTGAGCCAACAGTATCTACTCTAACTGCATGATACGTAGGCAGAGAATAAACATTATAGGCTCAGCAGAGAGAGAGACCACATTTGTTATGTTAAGGGACGTCCTTTAGATACATCTAACCCAAAGGATCCAGGCGGGACAGTTAGAAGGGTAGTCTTTTAGAAAAGTGGCCAAAGAGGGGGAAGGTATTAATCTAAATAAACAACAGTGGTATCATAGAACCCACTACAGAAACTCTTGATCATCTGACAACAAGAGGCCAGGGAAGCCACTGACCACACTCCCAAGGGTGAGTCAGCGCTCACCCTGCCTCCAGGAATCCACTCTGGCAGCTTCCAGAGAGCCCCCAGCGCAAGGTCTAAGTGGCAAAGATCTAACAACAGGAAATGAAGTCCAGGCACCTTGAGAAAAAACAGAATCGAATGACTTCCAAAGAAAATAACAATTAGGAGTAATAAAACCACAGATGGAAAGTTTAACTACACCTGCTCACCCAAAGCATTCCCAAGTGCTTACATGTTTGTAATTCAAAGCAGCTCAGAGTAGGGATGCCCATGACTACAGCCTGTTATTTTAGACAGAAAGACCCGATATTAGAAGAGGGGACAGCAGTTTTAAGTTATGCTTAGTACAGTGAAACAAATCACATAGCAACATCAGAATCAAGGTTACAGTCTTTGAAAGTTTTCACACCTGTTGAAAATGCACTTTTCTTTACCTTTCAAGACACCCTTAGTTGTAGATGTCAATAATTTAAGGTAGCATTGCTCTATTTTCACAACCAACATTAAAAATGTCCAGTTTACGTGCTTTCAAGATTTCAATGCACAAAGCATAAAACCAAATCCACTGCCTTTGAGTCGGTTCCCACTTACAGCCACCTCCAGAGGGTTTCCAAGGCTGTAGATCTTTACCAAGCAAAGCCCAAACCAAACCCACTGCCACTGAGTCAATGCTGACTCATAGTGACCCCCACAGGGTTTCCAAGGCTGTCAACCTTTACAGATGCAGACTGCTTCATCTTTCTCCCACAGAGCGGCTGGTGGGTTCGAACCGCCCACCTTTCGGTTATCAGCCCAATTCCTTAACCCCAGCGCCAGAGTTCCTTTCAAACCCACAAGGTAACCAAAATCGTAAGCCTCAATTAAAAAAGGTAAGGGCTCTCGGATGCATTGTTTCATGACAATTGTATGGGTATCTCTCAAAACTATGCATTCAGCGTTCCCAAGAAAAGATGAATTTGCTTGCAAGGAAAAAGCTTGTTCTTATTCAAAATAATATATTTCCCTTGCCTTATAAAGCTTAGAAGTGATACTTAGCCAACCTGAGTAAGACTGTTCATTGATGTGATTTATCTGATTCTAAGCTACTCAAAACTTGCTTTGTTTTTTCCTCTGAAAGCTATGTTATTGCTAAAGATTGAATACAGGCAGCTTGGAAAGAAAGACTTGCAACTTCCTGAATGAACGATTTAAATTCTAGTCCTCATATTGCTGACAAGGAGCTCAAGCTCTAAGCCTTCATTGGCTAACTAGAACTAAAAGTGTGTTTTCATTTGTACCTTTGAATTTTCATCCTCTCTTGTGTTCTGCATACTAGAACATGCGTGAGACTCGGTTGTTAATTTTAACCTTCTAGGAGTCGGGGCCGACTCGACGGCACATAACAAACAAACAAACAAACAGGAGCTCTGGTAGGGAGCTCTGATGGCGTAGTGCCTAAGGCATCTGACTGCTAACCAGAAGGCTGGAGGTTCAAAACCAGCAGCCCCTCCTCAGAAGGAAGACTGGGCAATCTCCTCCCGTAGAGATACCGCCTCGGAAACCCAAGGAGGGGTCACTGTAAGTCTAATCGACTTGATGGCAGTGAGTTTGGTTTGGTTTTTAGAGGAGCTGTGGAGGCATAGTGGTTAAGGCATTTGGCTGCTAACCAAAAGGTCAGCGGTTCAAACCTGCCACCTGCTCCGTGGAAGGAAGATGGGGTGATCTACTTCTGTAAAGACTGACAGCATTGGAAACCCAGTGCGGGTCATGATAAGTCAGAATTGACTTGATGGCAGCGAGTGGGTTTTTTTTTTTTTTTTTGGTTTATGAGCTAAAATCACAATAAAAGTCATGTTGTTGTTGTTGTTGTTGTTATGTGCCGTCAAGTTAGACCTGACTCATAGCGACCCCTCCTTGGGTTTCCGAGGTGGTATCACTAAGGAAGTAGATTGCCCCATCTTCCTTCCAAGGAGTGGCTGGTGGGTTTGAACCGCCACTGTCTGGTTAGCAGTCAAGTGCCTTAGGCACTACACTACCAGAACTTCTATAAAAGTCATAGTTACGTAGATTATTTATAATATACACATACAACACACACAAATACATTCATTTTTATATTTCTAGATTTGATTTTGGGAGCTCTGGTAGCGTAGTGCCTAAGGCATTTGACTGCTAACCACAAAGCTGGCGGTTCAAACCCATCAGCCACTCCTCAGAAGATTGGGCAATCTACTCTCATTAGTGATAACGCCTCAGACACCCAAGGATGGGTCACTCTGAGTCAAATCAACTCAATGGCAATGAGTTCGCCTTTTTTTTTTAGATTTGATTTCGGTGTCACTTCTTTTCAAGGAGCTCTGGTGGTGCAGTGGTTAAGCACTAGTGGTTTTCCTGCTAACCCAAAGGTCAGTGGTTGGAACTCACCAGTCACTCTGTGGGAGAAAGATCTTTAGGCTTCCACGAAGATTTCAGCCTTGGAAACCCTCTGGTGCAGTTTCACTCTGTCCTCTAGGGGCGCTGTGAGTCAGAATCAACTCCATGGCAGTGGGTGTGGTTTGGGCTTTGCTTCTGTAAAGACTGACAGCCTTGGAAACCCTGTGGGGCAGTTCCACTCTGTTCTCTAGGGGCACTGTGAGTCAGAATCAACTCCACGGCAGTGGGTTTGGTTTTTGGTTCTCCAGATTTAAAGGATGACAGTAAGGGGGTGACTCCTTAAAACGTATTTATTCAGCTCTCAGAATGTGTGAAGTTTCATTCAGATGTTCACAGAGATTTGGGGAAAAGGTTTTGAGAGTAAAACATTATCTCTTTTCCTCTTGGGCACTATCTCACTGTAAGCTACTTCACTCATTCCAGTTACATAAATGTGCTCAAACTTTTTTTTTTTTTTTAAAATACCCAACAGAGCCTAAAACACTCCTGAAAACAGGAGTTGCTACAATCAACAGGAACTGAAGAATAGAATATGTACTGAGATGCTACAGGTAACTAGGTACCACACAGTATTCTGGTTCCCTAGTGCTGCTCTGACAGGACTATATACCACAAATGGGATGGCCTTAACAAACCGGAGTTTACTCTCTTACAGTTGGAGGCCTTAAGTCCAAGTTCAAAGCACCAGGCTCTGGGAGCTGAGTGAATGCCCCTCAGCCTTGGGCTTCAGCTCTGCCTCCTGCTCCCGGCCCATTGAAGCTGGAGGCTTTTCTTCACTCAGACAGCTGCTGGCTGCTGAGGCTGACAAGTCCAAGGTTGACAAGGGAAAAGGCATAGTCCCAATGTTTCCAAACAACACTAATTCAAGTCCAGTAGACATCCCAAGATCAGCAGGGCATGGCAGGCTGTTGAACAATGACTTGGCTACATGCAGGGTTCAAGTGTGGCATAAGTTGGAGACCTTCTTCAAAGTTGTTTCTTAGATACTAGAAGCAGCCCACATCCCTAAAGCAGCTACTCAGCTGCTCCAGTAGATTCCACCATGGAGTTGATTACCAGTCTCATCATGGACAATAACTACCACCAGCTGCCCAGCCACTCAACCAGGCCCAGCCAAGCTGACACACAACCTTAACTACCACACACAGGGTTCCAAAGTCAGCGGGTTTTAATTCACATGTGAAGCCCAGGATGCTGAAAGCCCATTTACTAACAAAACAACCAGAGATAGGCCTATACCAGGAAGCTCCCTGTGGAATGCACGCGACTTTGTTTCCCGCTGTGCAACGAACATCCATCAAAAATCTATGAATGACAAGACCCAGAACTAAAGAGGGCAGTCTCCATGCAAGGGGCGCTCTTTAAAAGTCACTTCAAACAAGAAGAAAACATGATTGTTCCTTTTCTAACAGGAAGACTTTGATGCTTTATTTAGAACAAAAAGATACATCAACTCTCTGCCACTTGTAACATCTTCAAAAGGTCAGAAAATAAAGCAACTGACTATATAGTTTACAAAAATAAAAGGCTCCCAAGAATATCCAGGGACTGTAAAATACATGCTGCTATAAAACACTTTTTTTTTTTCTTTTAAACACAGTGGTTAAAACAAGCATACTAAGTGCTTCTGGGAGTAACAGATGCTCAGTTGGGAGGTTAGTAATAATACTTGTATTGCCAGAGGAACCTTCAACCCTGATTTAGCAAAGTACTTTGACCATCTTAAGACACTGTGGCCCTCTTTATTTCTCTACCAGCAATGGTAACACTCATTTTAAGAAAAAAAATGAACTAAAAGCCAAAGTCACTGCCATGGAGTTGATTCCGACTCATAGCAACCCCACTAGGTTTCCAAGGCTGTTAATCTACCCAAGAAAAGTCCAAACCAAACCCATTGTTGTGGAGTCGGTTCTGGCTCACAACGCCCCTAGAGGACAGAGTGGAACTGCCCTATAGGGTTTCCAAGGCTGTCAGTATTTACAGAAGTCAAGTCCCAACCAAACGTACTGCCATGGAGTCAATTCCGACTCACAGTGCCCCTAGAGGACAGAGTGGAACTGTCCCAGAGGGTTCCCAAGACTGTCAATCTTTACAGAAGCAGCCTGCCTCATTTTCCTTCCACGGAGCGGCTAGTGGGTTCAAACCAACAACCTTTTGGTTAGCAGCCAAACACTTTAACCACTACACCACAAGAGCTCCTTATTTTAAGAGACAGGCCTGATAAATAACACGTTAGCACTTTATGTTATTAGCATTTACTATTTATTGATTTTTACCCTTACTAACAGTAAAAGTATTTTACTAATAATAGCAAAAGCATTTACGTGTAGTATTGATTCATTTTAATTTCTGCAAATAAAGTTTCAACATTACACTAGGAACGCTCAAAGCAAACCACCAGGTGCCCTTGTGTTGATTCTGGCTCATGGTGACCCCATGTGTATCAGACTGTGCTCCACAGGGTTTTTAATGGCTGATTTTTTAAAAATAATAATAACAACAATATTTTATTGTTTTCAATGAAGGTTTACACAATGGTTTTAGGTTCCCATTCAACAATTTCTACACAAGGTCTTCATTGACATTGGTTACAACCTTCACAATGCATGAACACTGTCATTATTTCCATTCTGGTTGTTCTGTTCCCATTAATCTAGTTGCCCTGCCCCTTACCCTCTCATCTTTGTTTTAAAGTCATTGTTGATGAATGGCTGAATTTTTGGAAGCAGGTTACCAGGCCTTACTTCTGGACAACCTCCAACCTTTTGGTGAGCATTTGAGTGTGTTAACCATTTACACTACCCAGGGATTCCTCTTTACAAACTAAAATATATGAAATACTGGCATTTGTTGAATTCTGGTTGCTAGCTATTTCTTCACACATATATCAAAAGCATTGAAAAGGAAACTGTATACTATTTGTCTACAGTGACATAATGAACCAAGAATTCTATCATAATATCCAGAGTCACTAGATTAAAGAATTTAATTAAACAGAATGTATTTGAAATACAGATACACAACACCCCACACATTCAATATGTACCTTAGACATCTCCATGCCTGGGCCACACTGTTTGCAGAGAACGCAATTTCCAGACCGATCCCGAAATTCCTGTTGTCGACAGTCTCCTGTCTCACACATCACTTGCCATGACTGGAAAAAATAAGTTGAACAAACATTATCTTCCAATACTCGACTTTTTAGCAAGAAAGAAACAATATCTTTAGTGCTAGTCACATAATCACTGAACATTAATTCAGTGCTGCTGTCACTTGCGTCAACTTGACTCCAACTCACGGTGACCAGTGTGCAGAGAAGAACTGCTCCGCGGCATTTTCAAAGCTGTGACCTTTCAGAAGTGGATTGCCAGGCCTTTATTCCCAGGTCCCTCTGGGTGGGTTTGAACTGCCAACCTTCTGGCTCACAGCTCAGTGCTTCACCATCTCCCCACCTAGGAGCTCCTAATGTGAGGTAAATTTAATTTTCACTTTAGAAAGAAAGCCCACTTCCTGATACATCAGTAAACCTGGTTTTTGTCTGTACTTCAGAGACTACAATTCATTTCCTGAATGAAGTCTCCCCTTCTCTTGGAATTCTTTGCTCTCTTCTGATAACGCTTGTGAACACCAAAGGTTAAAACTACTAGGAACCATACCTCTTCCCTGGTAAGATGTGTACGGGAGTCATGAAGACACCAGAGGCCTCCTGCTACCTGAAAACTTCTGAACTCAAAACTGTGCTTCTGACCTTGAAGAAATACCAACAAATTGAATAAATAAATAAATAACATACAATGGATTAGTATAGCCACAAACCCACTGCCATCAAGTCAATTCCAGCTCACAGAGACCCCCACTGGGTTTCCAAGGCACTAAATCTTTACAGAAGTAGATTGACCTATCTTCCTTCCACGGAACAGCTGGTAGGTTTGAACCGCCAACTTTCTGTTTAGCAGACAACTGCCTTATGCACTGTGCCATCAGAGCTCCTTATGGCTACAAGAACTGTGCAGTTATCCTTTAGACATACTATAGGTACTAACCCTGCCATCCAGTTTTGATGTAGACACTTCAAACTTCTCCAGTTGACATTTACTTAGAAAAACATCTTTCCAAATCTAATTTTAGACAATCACAAGATCAGTAATATTCTTGATGATGATGATGATGATAAGGATGACTACAGTAGCCAAACTCTCTGAACTACTCAAAGGAAACGTGTTATGTAGATACGAGCTCATAGTCTTAGTGGTTACAATTTAACTAAGCCCTAGGACCAAACCATATACTTTGGTTCATATTATTAAAACATAAGACAAAATAACTGCTGTGAAGTTAATTCTGACTCATGTTGACTCCAGCTACGTCAGAGTACAACTGGTCCACAGGGTTTCTCGGCCATAATCTTCATGGAAGCAGACTGCCACTCTCTCCCCTTCATGGGTATCACTGGATGGGTTTGAACCACCAACTTTATGCTTAGTGGTGGAGGGTAAACCTTTTGCAGCACCCAGAATCTCTGGTCCATAGCACAGGAAAGATTATACTTGGCAAAAACAAACTTTGTAAGTCATTTTCTAAACTATATTTTTTGTCTCCTTATTTTATCAAAAAACATGTTTACTGTTGATACTATCATGAAATAAAAGTGTTTATCTGCTTTTTCAAAATAATACTTTTTATAGTGATTTTGGTGAAAACAAAGCAGACTTGCTGTCCATTCAATAGTTCCTACACGTTTCAGTTCGTGACACTGGTTACAATCCCCACAATATAACAGCTCTCTTCACACTTGCCTCAGTGGTTACCCTTTCCCTGTGTCCTTCTTTCCTATGCCTTCCTGCCTCCCTAGCTTTCTCCCCAAGCAAATGCTACCCTTCTGCTCTCCCAAGGTTGACGGTTCTAAGGAGGACATCTCCGTGATGTAGTTGTTCAGCTCATAGGCCTGTCAATTGTTTGGCTGAGAGTTAAGCCACAGGTTCTTAACAAACAGTATTTCATGGAAAATATTAGTCCTGATAGAATCTCAGAACTGATAAAGACACTCAATTGAACCTCTTAAGTAGGAATGCCCTCAGTAACATGCCTGACAAAAATTCTATTTTCCAAAATGATAGAAGTCCTGGTGGCACAGTGGTTAAGTGCTCACCTGCTAACTAAAAGGTCAGGGGTTTGAAGCCACCAGCTCTCCACGGGAGAAAGACGGGGAAGTCTGCTTCTGCCAGGATTTATAGCTTTGAAACCCTGTGGTGCAGTTCCACTCTGTCCTCCCGGGGCGCTGTGAGTCAGAATTGACTCCATGGCAGTAGGATTGGTTTGGGCTTTGCTTCTGTGAAGACTGACAGCCTTGGAAACCCTCTGGGGGCATTTCCACTCTGTCCTCTAGGGGCATTGTGAGTCGGAATAGACTCTATGGCAGTGGGTGTGGTTTGGGCCTTGGTGGCGGAGTGACTAAGGCATTTGACTGCTAACTAGAAGGCTGGCGGTTCAAACCCACCACCACTCCCCAGAAGGAAGGCTGGGCAATCTACTTCCATAGTGATATTGCCGCGGAAACCCAAGGAGGGGTCGCTATGAGTTGGATCTGACTCAATGGCAGTGAGTTTGGTTTTGGTTTGGTTCATAAAGATTGATAGCCTCGGAAACCTTACAGGGCAGTTCCACTCTGTCCTCTAGGGGTGCTGTGAGTAGGAATGGACTTACTAACAATAGGTACAGATTCGCTTTTGTTTTTCCTAAAAGAAAGGTAGGAGCTCTGCTAGCATAGTGCCTAAGGTATTTGACTGCTAACCAGAAGGCTGGCGGTTCAAACCCAC
>NW_006921679.1:6407813-6413790 GCF_000298275.1 Orycteropus afer afer | reverse complement strand
AAAAAAAAAAAAAACCACCTTAGGAAGCATGAGGAATGGAGACCACTGTTATGTACAACGCCTCTCACAGTGTGATGCACACAGTTAATTATCTTTTTACAGTTTTAATAATGAACAATTATTCAGAATAAACTACTTCCTCCTTGAAGCAGAAATATCTGCAATGCTCTCTGCCATACTTCTTTCAATAAAACCAATGCTGAAACCTCTAGGGCAGGCAGAAAAAAGAAAAAAAAAAAAAAATAAGGTGAGGTTTGGGACTGTAAGATTATTTGGGGCTAAAGGTCTAATCATTTCATCTCACCTCCCTTCACTGTTCTTAACCATCAGTCTTGGAGGAGTTTGTGTTTAATGGAGATAGACGGTTCCTTTCCACAGGGTAGAAATTGTAATCTTTTCAGACCCCTTTATTCTAATGTTTAGCAATTTTAATTGACACGAAGTTTCTTCCTGAATCCCCGAGTCCAATTACACTCTTATTTCCTGTTACTTTGTCTTCTAAGAAGGCTTTTAGGTACTGTCTTAAGTGAGACAATTTTCATATATTTATAGATTATTACATCTCCATATTGAAATAAGTTTTGATTCTTTTTGATACCTTTATAGGTCTTCAGCATGAAACTTTAAACATTAAAATTCTCCATCTGCCTTTTAATGCTTTTGGGAAACAAGAAGGATATAAATAAGTATATAAAAATAACAGCTCTTTGAAAAATGTATTCTAAATTCTCCACAAACCACCTAAGTTAAGGGCTGAGAATTAGAATTTCGGGTCCGTTGTTGGTTGCCACTGAGTCGACTCTGATTCACATCAACCCCACACGTGCACAGTAGGACTATGAGGCTGTCAAGGCTGAGATCTTTCAGACACAGACTGCCAGGCCCGTCTTCCAAAGACCCACTGGGTGGGTCTGAACTGCCAACCTTTGGGTTAGTGGTCCAGGGCTTAACCAATCGTGTCACGGGGACTCCGTGTTAGAGTTTAGGATGTTATGTGAGACATACCTGCAAGTCCAACATAACATCATTGGTGACGCAGTGAATTACTTGGCATGGCTTTCCTAGCCAGTCTTTGTGACTCCCACTCGATGGCACATAACAACAACAAACAACAACCAGATTACTGGGTGGGACCATGCAAATAAGGTGCATGGAACTCTAACGTGAGGATTGGTTCATTTTGCCATGCTGCTGGGATTAAAATGAGTGCTCCTTGAGCTAGAAAGGGGAGCTCGCTGCCATCATGAGAGAAGAGCTGGAGGCAGAGTAAAGTGTGTCCTTGGACCCCAGAACCCTGTGCTGGACCTCCTTGGCAGAGAGATGGCAGAGACCACTGGCAGAGACACGGCAGAGAACCAAGAGGCATGGTGTGCTTGCAGGCCCATGAAGCAAGAAATCTGAGCGCCCCTGGGCAGGAGGCTTGCCGGTGGGGTGGGGTGCCGTAGGTGTACCTATCAGCAGAGCTAAAAGCGCTCTGTAACACTTGCCTGAACAGGGCAGAGGCTAGGCCAAGAGGCTAAGGGCCAGAGAGGCATGCCTGAGGGCATAGCAGTAGGGTGACTGTCCTGATCAAAGAACTGTATCCTGAGAGCATCCCTGAACCTGAGTTGTACCCTGTTACTTCCCTGATAAACCCCATAATCATGAGTATTGTCTGTGAGTTCTGTGTGGCCACTGCGACGAATTAAACCCAGCAGAGAAGTAGTGAGTGCCATGGGAGGGACGCTGGTGTCAGAGTTGGTAAGAGGCTGGAGGGCGGTGGCATGTCTGGCCTCAGAGGAGTAAGCCGTGGGCTGTGCTGGTGATCTGTCTTCCTCTTGTGAGGTCAGAGGTCAGAAGTGCTGCCTCCAGGCCCTCTTTGCGTCATTGTTAGAGTGCCAAGAGTAATGTCACAACTTTACTACGACTCTGTTTACATTTAAATAAAACAATTTCAACAATTGTTACAAATGTGAAGATGGACCAGCGAGTTTTCCTGTGCTAATGAAATACAAGTGATATTTAATTAGTAGTAGAATCTGACAGAATTAAAACATAACATGACATCAGAAAGGACATCAGTTTTGGTACTACTTCTTTAAATTCTTTCACCACATTCTTGTGAGAGAAAAGAGTTTACTTACCAAATAGGCTAGGAGGACTGTGATGGTGAGAAACGTTTTCTCTTGTCCCAGGAATATTTTTAAAGCCATTGTTCTTATTAAACGTACTTATTGTTGAAGAGTTCTAAAGCAAAGATAAGAGAGAAGTGACCGTTAACATTAAATGTATGAGTGGCTCTGCATAGTACTCACTGTATGATGTTTATTGTTGTAAGTTGCTGTCCAGTCAATTTTTGATTCACAGTGATCCTACGTGACAGGGTACAACTGCCCCCTAGTCTCCTGTTGTTGTTGTTGTTGTTATGTACCGACTCATAGCGACCCCCCTTTGGGTTTCTGAGGCAGAATCACTACGGAAGTAGATTGCCCCATCTTCCTTCCAAGGAGTGGCTGGTGGGTTTGAACCGCCAGCCTTCTGGTTAGCAGTCAAGTGCCTTAGCCACTATGCTACCAGAGCTCCTCCAGAGTCTCCTAGGAGCTTTAAAATGAGGAGCCCTGGTGGCACAGTAGTTAAAGTGCTAGGCTGCTAATGGAAAGGTCAGTGATTGGAACCCACTGGTCACTCTGTGGGAGAAAGATGTGGCCACCCACAAGACAAGAGATGTGGCAGTACACTCCCATGAAGATGTACAGCTTTGGAAACTCTACGGGGCAGTTCCACTGTCTTCTAGGGTTGCTGTGAGCTGGAATTGACTAGTCCGCAGTGGGTTTGGTTTGGGCTTTGCTTCCCTTAAGAGTCAACCAACCATCTTGCCCCAGCACTAGTAGTAAAGTTCAACAAGACAGAAAACAACAAATGCTGGCAAGGATGTAGAGAGACTGGGACTCTCATATACTGCACGTGGGACTGTCAAATGGTAAAACCACTGTGGAAAGCAGTATGGTGAGTCCTTAAAAAGTTGGAATTAAAAACACCATTTGACCCAGACATTCCATTACTAGGTATATATCCTAAAGAAGTGAGAGCCAGGACAAGAACAGACACGCACACCCATGTTCATCGCAGCACTATTTACCATAGCCAAAAGATGGAAACAACCTAGCTGTCCATCAACTGAGGAATGGATAACCAAACTATGGTACATACACACAATGGAACACGATGCAACCCTAAGGAATAACCTAGAATCTGCAAAACACCACACAACGTGGATGAACTTGGAGGACATTATGCTGAGTAAAATAAGTCAATCACAGAAGGACAAATACTGTATTGTTGTTGTTGTTATGTGCCATTGAGTTGGCCCCCACTCATAGCGACCCCTCCTTGGGTTTCCGAGGCAGTATCACTACTGAAGTAGGATTGCCCAACCTTCCTTCCGAGGAGTGGCTGGTGGGTTTGAACCGCCAGCCGTCTGGTTAGCAGGCAAGCGTCTTAACCACTATGCTACTAGTGTATTATTATAAGAAGTCAAGGAAAGGTTTATATATGGAAGGAAATTTTCTGTGTTGGTTACCAGGGGTTGGAGGGGAGGGGAGAGAACACTGTTAGGTAGGTAGGTAGAGATAAGTATTGATTTGGGTGAAGAGAAGGTCAGTGTACCAAATGTGAGTGATCAACACCATAGCATTGAGGAAGAGGAAGATACAGAGAGGTACATGGGAGGTACAGCCAACAAAGATGAACCCTTTTGCACATACAGTACTGCATTGTCAGTGAAGGCAAACATGGATATATGGGTGGATAGATGGGTGGACAGGATGAACAAGTAGGTATGCCAAGGCAGGGGGGAGTGTGCCCAAGACCATGTATAGGGTTAGCAGACAATGTTTCTACAAGTGTATTGGTATGTTCTGTAAGAATTCCCAGGTATATAGCAGAGCTGACAAGAGACAACATTGCAGTCACTTCTTGGTCACAGCCAGGTACCCAGAGGGAACTGTAGTTGGACCTGTGGAATCTGAACCATAGTCCCAGGGGACAGCAAGTTCAATTGGCATAACATACTACACAGAACACTGTCCCACCTCCTACTTTGGCAAGTAGCAACTAGGATCTTAAAGGCTAGCAAGCAGACATCTAGATGCAACGATGGGTCTCTGCTCATCCAGAGTAAAGAAGAATGAAGAAAACCAAAGATTCATGGAAACTATCAGTCCAAGCAACTGATACACCATGAGATCCTCAGCCTATACGACTGTGAGACCAGAAGAACTAGATGATGCCCCGCTACCACTGCCAACCATTCGGAGGGTGATCTATGTAGGAGATCCTGGATAGACAGGGAGAACAATGTGGAACAAAACTCAAAATCATTAAAAAAAAAAAAAAAAGGGACCAGGCTTGCTGGTCTGATAGAGTCTGATGGAACTACTGAGACTATGGCCCCTAGCTGTCCTTCAGGTCTGGAATTGAACCCACTCCTGTGGCTTCCAGCCAAACAAAAGACAGGCATATGAGTTGAACATTTACCTCAAGTAGATACTCTCCTTGGAGAGAACAATCATGGGAGAAAGAAGGGCTGCTTATGCACAAGGAGACAGCTCAGGGGGCAGGAGTGCATGGAGGGATGGACACAGGGAAGAGGTAACTATGGGGAGGAAGTAGGCGGGGAGCTGTTGCACTGTGATAAATTGTAGTCAATGTCATGAGACAAAGTGTATATGAGCTGCTGTATGGAAAGTGAATTTGCTCTGTAAACTTTCACCCAAATCACAATTAAAAAAAAAAAATTAAAAAAAGAGTCAACCAAAACAAAAATCAAACTCACTATCAACAGTTGATTCCAACTCATTCCGACCCCTACTGGGTTTCTGAAGCTATACATCTTTAGGGAAGTAGATTGCCTCATCTTCTTCCTGCAGAGCAGCTGGTGGGTTTGAACTGCTGACCTTTTGGTTAGTAGCCAAATGTCTTACCCACTATGCCACTAGAGCCTTGGAAACCCTATGGGGTGGTTCTACTCTGTACTCTAGGGGCGCTGTGAGTCAGAATCAACTAGAGGGCAGTGGGTGTGGTTTGAGCTTTGCTTCTGTAACGACTGACAGCCTTAGAAACCCTGTGGGGCAGTTCCAGTCTGTCCTCTAGGGGCGCTGTGAGTCGGAATCAACTAGAGGGCAGTGGGTGTGGTTTGGGCTTTGCTTCTGTAAAGATTGACAGCCTTGGAAACCCTGTGGTGCAGTTCCACTCTGTCCTCTAGGGGCGCTGTGAGTCAGAATCAACTCCACGGCAGTGGGTTTGGTTTGGGCTTTGCTTCTGTAACGACTGACAGCCTTGGAAACCCTGTGGGGCAGTTCCAGTCTGTCCTCTAGGGGCGCTGTGAGTCAGAATCAACTAGAGGGCAATGGGTTTGGTTTGAGCTTTGCTTCTGTAACGACTGACAGCCTTGGCAATCCTATGGGGCAGTTTCATTGTGCTCCGTGGGGTCACTATGAATCAGAATCAAATCAACAGCTGGAGGAACCTTTATGGGGGGAGACTGCCAGGTCTTTCTCCAGCAGAGCCACTGGGTGGGTTCAAACCACCAACCTTTGGTTAGCAGCTGAGTGCTTAAGCATTGTGCCACCACCAGGGTTCCTTCACATAATGTTTACCATTGACTATATAAGTGGAGGGTCAGTGAAAAGGGGAAGGCCTTCAGCGAGATGGATCGACACAGTGGTTGCAACGAGAGGCTCAGGCATACCAAGACTGTGAGGTCGGTACAGGACCGGGCAGTGTTTCGTCCTGTTGTACACAGGGTCACTGTGAGTCAGAGCCGACTCGACAGCACCTAACAACAACAACATACACGCCAGACAATGAATACCGTTCATGTCTTAAAAGAACTACCTTCTAATAAGTTGTTGTTGTTGTTATGTGCCGTCAAGTCAGCCCCGACTCACAGCGACCCCTCCTTGGGTTTCCGAGGCAGTATCACTACGGAAGTAGGATT
>NW_006921679.1:6388730-6407103 GCF_000298275.1 Orycteropus afer afer | reverse complement strand
TTTTTTTTTGGTAAGCACGTCTATGTGCCAGGAACTATCCTTCAGATGTCATTTATCCTCACAGGTCCTCTAGAAGATGGGTGTTATTGTTATTCTCTTTTTAGAGAAGGGGAAACTGAGGCTCAGAGAAGGTTAAAGTGACTTGCCTGAGGTCACACTCTAGTAAGAGAGAAAAAACTAAACCAAACCCACTGCCACTGAGCTGATTCCGGACTCACAGCTACCCCCATCAGGTTTCTAAGGCGGTAAATCTTTAGAGAAGTAAATTGTCTCATGTTCCTCCCATGTAGCAGCTGGTGGGTTTGAACTGCCAACCTTCTGGTTAGCATCCAAATGCCTTACCCTCTACAACACCAGTGCTCCTTAATACAAGAAAGAGCCAGAATTCAAACTCAGAAGGGCTGGCTCCAGTGTCCCTGTCCTTGTACGTACCCCACAAAACCACCTGCTGTACAAAGGGTCTCTCCTCGTCCAGAGCAAAGAAGAATGAAGAAAATCAAAGGCACATGGAAACAATCAGTCCAAGGGACTAGTGGACCATGTGATGATGTTCCTTAGCCTCTACGACCATGAGACCAGAAGAACTAGATGATGGCCAGCTACCACTGTCAACCACTCGGAAAGGGATCAGTGCAGGAGATCCTGGATAGAGGAGGACGACGATGTGGAACAAAAGTCAAAATCAGGTCAAGCTATGAAAGGATGTCAATCTACTTCAGAAAAATCATTAAAAAAAAAAAAAGACCAGGTTTACTGGTCTGATAGAGCCTGGTGAGACCTTTAAGACTGTGGCCCCTAGTTAGCCTTCGGGTCTGGAATTGAACTCATTCCCATGGCTTCCAGTCAAACAGCAGGCATGTAGGGTGAACGTTTACATGAGGTAGATATACTCCTTGGAGCGATCAATCACAGGAGAGCAGAAGGGCAGTGTTTGCACGGGGACAGAGCTCAGGGGACAGGAATGCACAGGAAAGAAGGATACAGGGAAGAGGTAACTATGGTGAGGAAGTGGAAGAGAGCTGTATCACTGTGGGGAATTGCAGTCAATGTCATGAGACAAAATACCTACGAAGTGCTGTATGGAAGATGAATTTGTGCTGTAAATTTTCACCCAAATCACAATAAATATTAAACAACAACAACAACAAAAAAACCCACCTGCTGTGTCTACTAAAGTCTTCTTAGATGGTGAACCTTCCCTTCCACTCAGCAGACCACTAACTTGACATTTGTGAATTCTTCCCACAACCATGTACAAATGATCTACCAGCAGAAAAACAAACATTCATTCAATATCCTCTCCAAATCATTTTCAAATGATGAAACTTGAGGTACTGATCTGATATGTCAACAAAAGTCCAAACAAGCCTCTTGGTGTTCACCAGAAATGACCTACAATGTAGAAACAATACCAGCTGGGTTTGTTTTGTTTTGTTTTGTTTTTGTGTTTTTCCCTTCATGGCTCCACACCAAGCCAGAGAAAGAGACTTTTCTGTTCCACAAAATGGTTAAAAATCCTCTCGCCGCTCCATCTATCAGGTAGGAAGTGGGCAGCTCAGTCCCCCGTGGAGCTGAATCTTCCAAAACTAACAGAGACCCAGAGCAGATAACCTGACGATTCAGAAAGGAACCAAAGCAGTGAGCCGCTGGCCAAAGAGCTCAAGACAAATAGCAATGACCACGACAAAGGAAGCAGAGCTGGGCAGTCTGCTGCTGAAGCCAGTGGGGAGGAGCGTCACCACCAGACCTCACAGCAGGGCAGCTCTCAAGGCAGGAAAAGTCATCTGAACCTTGCTGAATCAATGACCTATTGGAGTGAATTCAAACAAGTTGTTTTTTTTTTTTTAACTTTTCTAGTGTCTACATCACTGTTTTGTTTTTCCCCTTGCATATCTCAAAATCATCGCACAATTATTCAACCACGCAATTTACTGCTTGTGTAGAGCCACAGGCTTGGGGTCAGAAGATAAAATCACGTTCTGTGAAAGGTATGCTTCAGGTTACCTCCTTCTTCATATGGCTTTCAGAGAAAAGCAGCAAAATAATAAGATAAATAATACCATTTGCTATTTTCTTAAAAGTAAAACATGCATAATTTATATGCAACAATGCGAATAGGCCCCACCAGCCACTCCGTGGAAGGAAGACTGGGCAATCTACTTGAGTAAAGATTTACCGCCTCCGAAACCCAATGGGGGTCGCTATGAGTTGGATTCAACCTGATGTCAGTGGATGTAGTTTGTTTTTTAAACTAATAGGGAAAAGGGGGTAGGTGTATCACCAAAGCACTAGGAGTGCCTAGGTGATGCAAACCGTTAAAGCTCTCAGCTGCTACCCAAAAGGTCGTAGGTTCAAGTCCACCCAGGGGCACCTTGAAAGAAAGATGTGTCAATCTACTTCTGAAAACTCAGCCATTGAAAGCCCCTGGAGAACAGGTCTGCTCTGACACACACAGGGTTGCCATGAGTCAGGAGTCGAACCAACAGCAACTGGTTTTACCAAACCATTTACACAGAATATGAGACAAACGATTGACAGAACACACCACAACTGAGTACCTGCCCTGAAGAGAAGATTCTACTGGGTAGTACACTGTTGTTGTTGTTGTTGTTGTTATGTGCCGTCGAGTCAGCCCTGAGTCATAGCGACTCCTCCTTGGGTTTCTGAGGCAGTATTACTACGGAAGTAGGATTGCCCAACCTTCCTTCCGGGGAGTGGCTAGTGGGTTTGAACCACCAGCTTTCTGGTTAGCAGTCAAGTGCCTTAGGCATTACGCTACCAGAGCTCGGGTAGTACACTAAGTACTGCTAAAAAAAACCAAACCAAACTCACTGCCATCAAGTGGGTTCTGACTCATAGCAACCCCCATTGGGTTTCTGGGGCTATAAATCTGTATGGAAGCGGATTGTCCCATCTTCTTTCCTCACAGAGGCTGGGGGATTTGAACTACTGACCTTCTAGTTAGTAGCCAAATGCCCTATCTCACTACCTCACCAGAGCTCACAAATATTCTAATATATTTTTTCAAGATAATCACTGACACACATACTAAGTTAAAAGTCACGGCACTATCAGTTTATATGTAGACTTTTTTAATGAACAAAAAGAAAACATACCAAAATATTAACAATGGTTGGGTTCACATTGGGGGATTATGAATGAAAATTTCCCCTTTTTCATAAACATTCTTATAGTGTGACTATTTCATTAGTAACAATTAAAAAAAAATGCACGTAATGTTCTTAGGGCCAAAACGGAATCTGCATGGCTCGCTCCTTGAAATGTTCATAAATTAAAAGAGGTGGGGAGAAAAGAAAAAACAAAACACATAAACACTACCAGAGAAAGGAGAAATGAAATAGAAACTATGATTTTTGCTTGGCAAAGAGATTTTTTTTGAGGATGTTGTTCTTCCTGTGTGCTTTCCGGTCGATTCTGACTCATAGTGACTCTATAGGACAGTGTAGATAGAAGAAAAATAATGGAACTACCGCTCCTCGGAAGGAAGGCTGGGCAATCTACTTCCGTAGTGATACCGCCTCAGAAACCCAAGGAGGGGTCGCTATGGGTCGGATCCGACTTGATGGTAAACACAACAACAACATATGGTATCTGTGTTGACTTGTATTATTCTCCCAGCACACACACTAAATTCAATACCCTGAATGGGAAACTCAAAATTAGCATCGTTGTGCCTGAATTTTTAGGAAAGCAAGTAGATTTTTTTTTTAATTTTTATTGTGATTTGGGTGAAAGTTTACAGAACAAATTCATTTTCCATACAGCAGTTCATACATATTTTGTCTTACGACATTGACTGCAATTCCCCACAATGGAACAGCTCTCTTCCCACTTCCTCCCCATAGTTACTTCTTCCCTGTGTCCTTCCATCCCCTGCACTTCCACCCGAGCTGTCTCCCTGTGCATATACTGCCCTTCTGTTCTCCCACAATTGATCACTCCAAGGAGTGTATCTACCTGATGTAAATGTTCACCCCCTATGCCTGTCTGTAGTTTGGCTGGAAGCCACAGGAGTGAGTTCAGTTCCAGACCTGAACAGTCAATAGGGGCCATAGTCTCAGGGGTTTCACCAGGTTCTATCAGACCAGCAAAGGAGCAACGAGATTTGATCCCCAGAATTACTGTGGAACCTTCTTAACCTGGCACCTAAGCCCTTTAGAATCTCACCCAGCTGGCCATCAGGCTCAGCCATCCCAAAGAACTTCCGGTTCTTCTGAGCCTCTCACTCCTTCACAGCCTGTAACCCCAGTGTGGAAAGTCTTCCTACTGAATTCCTTCAAGTACCTCTGCCGAGCGAGAAGCATTCCATCCCCAAACCTCCCAAGGCCAAGCCACAGGTAAGGAACTTGCTCCCTGGGTTCTCCAGTCCTTTCCACAGGTGGGTAAGCACATGCACACAAACTGTGTTCTTTCATGTATCAGTTTTATTCACCAGGCTGTATGCTCCTTCAAAACAGCAACCATGCCTTAACTACTCTTTGTATTCCCAGTACTTGGCACGGTGCCTGGTACATGAAGATGCTCAGTGACCACTTGTTTTTTCCGTTTTGTTCTGTTTTTTTATTTTTATTGTGATGTGCCTGCAAATTTACAAAGCAGATTCACTCTACTCTTAACAGTTCATGCATATTTGGTTTCATGGCATTGATTACAATCCCAACAATAGAACGGCTCTCCTCCCATTTGCTGAAGGAGTAAAGTCAATGAAGAAGCACAAAAGAATAAAGGATACACTGTGGAAAGCAAGTGAGATTTGGTTCACGTAACAGACTTAAGCCTTCCATGGTGCATAGAAAACAATTCTATTTCAGGAGTAGAGAAATGACCTTATTACATCTTGAAGGCATTTATTTAGTGCATTAGACTAATAGTTGTTGTCAGTTGCCCTTGAGTTGAGCTTCTGCTCACAGTGGCCATGTGTACATCAGGATTGGCCCACTGAGATCCACAGCGTTTCCACTGACTGATTTTCGAAAGCAGATCTCCAGGCCTCTCTTCCTAGTCTGTCTTAACTTCAAAGCTCCCCTGAAACCTGTTCAGCATCCCAGCATCATGCGAGTCTCCACTGACAGACAGGTGGTGGCTGCATAAAGTGCACTGACTGGGAATCCAACCTGGGTCTCCTGCATGGAAAGGGGAGAATTCCACCACTGAACCACAGTAGAGAGTATTAAATAATTCAAAGGTGTATTTGAAAATGCACTAATTCACTTAAAAAGTGTGAGCAATTCTGTTCTGGTTCCCTAGTACTGCTTTGACAAGAAATATACCACAAATAGGATGGCCTTAACGAACAGGAGTTTATTCTTACAATTTGGAGGCTTTAAGTCCAAGTTTAAAGTACCAGGCTCTAGGGGCTGGGTGAAAGCCCTTAAACCTTGGGGTTCAGCTCTGCCTCCTGCTCCCAGCCTACTGGAGCTAGAGGCGTTTCTTCACTCAGACAGCTGCTGGCTGCTGAAGCTGACAAATCCAAGGTTGACAAGTAAAAAGGCACAGTCCCGATGTTAGCAAACCACATGGCAGGCCATTAATTCAAGTCCATTTAAGTCCCAAGGTTGGCAGAGCATGGCAGGCTGCTGAACGACACGGCTACATGCAGGGTTCAAGCGTGCCACAAGCTAGAGACTATCCCCAAGCCTTCTCCTTATGTATGGGAAGCAGACCACATCCCAAAGGCAGCTACTCAGCTGCTTGTGGTAGATCCCACCATGGAGTTGATTGCCAGTCTCATTATGGGGAGTAACTACCAGCAGCTGCCCAGCCACTCAACCAGACCCAGCCAAGCTGACGTACAAATTTAACCACCACAAATTCCTTTACAGAAGACTTCTTACATTGGAAGCTGGGGGCCTAGATGTGATATGGAAATATATCATTTCTCTTTCCTGTGGTTTCTCTTTCAACCTTTTTATACTCAAGACAAAAAACAAAAAAGACCAAACTCACTGCCATCAAGTCAATTCTGACCTATAGTGTCCTCCTTTGGGTTTCTGAGGCGGTAAATCCTTATGGAAGTAGATTGCCCAGTCTTGCTTCCGTGGAGTGGCTGGTGGGTTTGAACCACCAACCTTCTGGTTAGCAGTCTAATGCCTTAGGCACTACGCCACCAGAGCTCCTTTTTTATACCAAGAGGCTGGGGAATAATTCAGATTAATTAGGTGAGAAGACTTAATGTCCATTGATGACAATCAGTTTCTAATGGTTTTCTGCACTTAAACCCAATATGGGTAAAAACAGTTTGGGTTTTACCAGGAATTGTTAGGGGAAAATGGTAACCTTCTGGGGTTTAGTCCATTTCTTAGTGATGTCACTTTGAGGATGCACAGGTGTAAGGTGATAAAAAGAGAACCCACCTCTAGAGGTGGTATGAGGATCATCTGAGCTAACGGGTAATAGGGCCCAGTGTCCAGAACCAGGACTTTAAAGCACTTCTTCCCAATTCAGTCATGGAAGAGGAAGTGAAACTGGAACAAACCTAAATTTTCAAAATTGGGGTGAACTGGAACAGTAACTGATATGGGAAAAATGGCAGTGTGAAGCCCTGCTAGAAACTTAAACCTCCCTCTTAGGAAAGAACAGCAGCATATGCATTGTGTAAGAACCAAATCTCTTGCCTGTTGGATTTTGAGCAGAGCTGGAAACAGTGGTGCCCTGTTCAAAGATGGCGGCCGACTGAGCTGCTCTGAATGTGTGTTGCTCTCCACAGTCCTGGCAATAACCCAACTTCAAGGATCAGGTTCCTGAAAGGGTTCAGTTTGCTTCTTCTAAGTCTTTCATTCCAGGGCTTTGACCCAAAATTTGTCTGGTTCCAGTTATTGTTATGGATCACCCACATTTTTAACATTTGCATCTGTTCCAGTTTCACGTCATCAGCCATGACTGAACTGGTTCAAAGCGATTCCAAAAAAAGCTCAATTGGTGATGGTTGTTGACACTGTTATTGTTGGTGCTGTCTTTGAGAATGCCATTTATTAGCTGTGTGAACCCAAATAAATTGCTTGGCCTTAGATCTGCATCATTACCTCCATCACCTGTCTGTCAGACTGTCGAGCTGTGGTGGCTTGTACGATGCTGTGAGGCTGGAGGCTCTGCCACCAGTATTTCAGATACCAGCAAGGTCACCCGTGGTGGACAGGTTTCAGTGGAGCTTTCAGAATAAAACAGACTAGGAAGTGAAGCCTTGAAAAAATAAGTCAATGAAAACTTCATGGATCACAACAGATTGATTCTGATATAGTGCTGAAGATGAGCCCTCTGGGTTGGATACTCTCAGAATAACACGCTGGCCACACAAGGGGCTCACACAGACCACTGATGGTGAAAATGGCGCAGGGCCAGGCAAATATTGTTCTATCGTACACGAGTTGGCCATAAAATGAAATGCCTTAAGAAATCCTTTGGCATTCAAAAGAAGAAGGAAAGTTTAAGGAAACAACTTAAGCATTTATGAAATAATATTTAAAATAAAAATAAAGCAATCAAAAGGTTACTGAAGTTGCTTTTAACTTCTGGGCACTCGGGATCTGGCCTAAAGATGGAAAATGTTTTTACATGCTCCGTGTTCTGTTTTATTTGGGGATGATGATATTGAGCATGAGGCATATGAATTATTAAGATTATGTAAGCTCTCATGGTGTAGTGGTTTAGGCCTCTGGCTGCTAACGAAAAGGTTGGTGGTTCAAACTCACCAGCTACTCCATGGAAGAAAGATGAAGCAGGCTGCTTCTGTAAAGACTGACAGCCTTGGAAACTCAATGAGTATGGCCACAAATCACAATCAACTCTATGGCAGTGAGTTTGGTTTGGTTTATGTACCCTGGGTCCACTGCTGGTTTCACACACAAAAAATAACCAGATTGCCACCAAGTCGATTCCAATTCATAGCGACCCTTCCTTGGGTTTCCAAGGCAGTAAATCTTTACGGAAGTAGACTGCCCTGTTTTCCTTCTGTGGAACAGCTGGTGGGTTTGAACTGCCAACCTTCTGGTTAGCAGTCAAATCCATTAGGCACCAATTTGTCAAATTACCCAGATTGTCCAACATCTGCCAACAGCCTCCCACTCATTCTTGCAGACCTTGTGAAGATAAAGGGAGCTCTGGTGGCGCAATGCCTAAGGCATGTGACTGCTAACCAGAAGGCTGGCAGTTCAAATCACCAGCCACTCCATGGAAGGAAGCTGGGATAATCTACTTCCACAAAGATTTACAGACTCGGAAACCTAATGGGGGTCACTATGAGTCAGAATCGACTTGATGGCAGTGAATTTGGTTTGGTTTGGTTGTGCAGATAAACCAGCCTTGGCTAAGAAATGAGGGAACGCTAATAACGTCTGGTTTGGTGCATGGTAAAACCAAGACAACTACTTGTTGTGAACTCATTACTGACTCATGGTGACCTCGTGTATGTCAGAGATTTCTCAGAGGTAGACCAGCAGGACTTTCTTCTTGATGCCTCTTGGAGGATTCAAACCACCAATCTTTCAGTTAGCAATGCTCACAAACTCACTCACTGCCACCGAGTTGATTCCAATTCACAGCAACCCCTCCTTTGGTCTCCAAGGCAGTACATCTTTACGGAAATAGATTGCCCCATCTTCCTTCCATGGAGTGGCTGGTGGGTGTGAACTGCCAACCTTCTGGTTAGCAGTCCAATGCCTTAGGCACCACGTCACCAGAGCTCCTTACTAGCAATGCTAAAACCAAAATACAAGCAAACAAACTCACTGCCATCGAGTTGATTCCAACTCACAGCAACCCCTCCTTGGGTCCTTGAGGGAGTAAATCTTTACGGAAGTAGATTGCCGCATCTTCCTTTCATGGAGTGGCGGGTAGGTTTGAACTGTCCACCTTCTGGTTAGCATACTGTCCAATGCCTTAGGCACCACGTCACCAGAGCTCCCTACTAGCAACACAGGAACTTGTTATTTCTTGCTGACTTTCTGCTCTACCACACTCACAAGCAGGTGGACGGTATTTAGAGACCTCTGTTGTAGCTGCCGCGTGCACCAATGAGAGCCCTCGCGCAGCAGAACCAAGCACTGCCCAGCCCGCACCATCCCCGGGGCCGGTTCTGCTTAGACCGCTGTGACTCACAAGCTCTTCCTTGGCTGATTTTTGGAAGCAGATCACCAGGCCTTTTTCCGAGCCCATTTTAGTCTGGACGCTCCGTTGAAAGCTGCTCAACGTCACAGCCACACACCAGCCTCCACTGATAGACAGGTGATGGCTGCGCGTGAGGTGCACTGGCCCGGGATCGAACCTGGGTCTCCCGCTCGGAAGGTGAGACTCCTACCATTGAACCACGAATGCCTCCCAGGAGCACTAGGCAAGCAAAACAGAGAGGACACGAGGCTAAAGTGCTGCGCTGGCAAGCGTTCGGTCAGCCGCACAGAAGGTGGCTGCTTATCAGGAAAGCTGCTTGGCCTGCTCGTTTGAATGAACGGTAGCTGTTATGGCTGTCCTAATCTGCCAGCCTCTACAAGGGATAAACCCACCAGCCACTCCTTGGAAGGAAGGTTGAGCAGTGTACTTCCATAGTGATACTGCCTCGGAAATCCAAGGAGGGTTTGCCATGAGTCGGGTCCAACTGGATGGCACATAACAACAAGGGATAAATTCAACAGGTGCTAAAAATGCACACCCCTTCAGCGCCCTTGTCCAAAACCAGGAAAATCCACGATGGCAAGTCAATAGGCAGAGAGGCAGGACCTCCATGGCAGGTGCAGGAGCACTGCTGGGGATGTGCAGCTCCAGGCTGCCTCTCGGGTTGGCTGGAGAAGCCTTCGCGTGTCAAACCACAGCGGTGGTTCCAGCCTGCAGTTCAACTGGCGGGGCCTCACTTGCCTCTGGGTCTTCATCTACAAAGCGTGCCCCCAATCTGGCCCCCATCTTCTGGGACTCCCCTAAATCTAGACTAGACCCCTCTCACTGGACTTGTCTCTGTCTCTCGGCCTCACTGCCTGGTTACTTGTCTGTTTTTCTAGTCCTTGTGGCTAGAAAGGTTTATGTTCTGCTACCAGGACAGCACTTAACTTTTACAAGTTGTTTTCGATAACAATTTAGAATTTACTTGAAAAGTTAGATAATCTGGTACCCACAAGTCCTACATTAAGGCAACAGTGAGCTACGGCTGGGTATCGGCTATCCTTTTACATGGAAGAACATGACTTCTAGTGCTCCTCAGTCCCCACCACTCCCTATTGCCCACCTAGCTCTCTTCCCTCTAGGATAATAAATCACTCAAAATATTTGCCCAGTAAATGCTGATGGAGTAATGGAAAAAAATCACTATTTAGGGCTGTCATGAAGAATTTCCTACAGCAAAAATGAAAGACTTTATAATCGAGAGGAATAAAAGGTATTAAACCCTATTCTAATTTAAGTACAATTTTTTTTAAAAAAAGTTTTAAGGAGCTCTGGTGGTGCAAGTGGTTAAGTGCTAGGCTACTAATCGAACGGCTGGTGGTTTGATATCAACAGCTGTTCTGCTGGGGAAAGATGGGGCAGTCAGCCTCTGTGAAAGGTTTATAGCCTTGGAAACTGTATGGGGCAGGTCTACTCTGTTCCCCAGGTGTGCTGTGAGTCAGAATCAGTTCAGCAGTATTGGATTTGGGCTTTGCTTCCATGAAGATTGACAGCTTTGGAAACCCTCTGGGGAAGTTCCACTCTGTCCTCTAGGGGTGCTGAGTCAGAATAACCTCAAAAGCAGTGGGTTTGGTTTGGGATTTGCTTCTGTAAAGATTGACAGCCTTGGAAACCCTATGCTGCAGTTCCACTCTGTCCTCTAGGGGCGCTGTGAGTCAGAATCGACTCCACAGCAGTGGGTTTGGTTTGGGCTTTGCTTCTGCAAAGATCATTGCTGTTTTTGTTAGGTACCATCCAGTCGCCTCTGACTCACAGCAACCCTAAGTACAACAGAACGAAACACTGCCTGGTCCTGCGCCAGCCTTACAATCCTCACTACACATGAGCTCATCACTGCAGCCACTGTGTCAGTCCTTCTCATTGAGGGCTGTTCTCGTTCCCTAGTGGCCCTCTGACAGGAATATACCACAAATGGGATGGCCTTAACAAACGAGTTTATTCTTACAATTTGGAGGCTTTAAGTCCAAGTCCAAAGTGCCAGGCTCTAGGGGCTGGGTGAAAGCCCCTCAACCTTGGGGTCCAGCTCTACCTCCTGCTCCTGCCCCCTGAAGCTAGAGGCATTTCTTCACTCAGACACCTGCTGGCTGCTGAGGCTAAGAAGCCCCAAGGCTGACAAGTAAAAGGCAGAGTCCTAATGTTACCAAACCACACAGCAGGCCATTAACTTAAGTCCACTGTAAGTCCCAAGGTCGGCAGAGCAAAGCAGGCTGCTGAGCAACAGCATGGCTACATGCAGGGTCCAAACGTGCCACAGGCTACAGACCATTCCCAAGGCTTCTCCTTAAATACAGGAAGCAGACCACATCCCAAAGGCAGCTACTCAGCTGCTTGTGGTAGATCCCACCATGGAGTTGACTGCCAGTCTCATCATGGGGAATAACTACCACCAGCTGATCAGCCACTCAACCAGGCCCAGCCAAGTTGACACACAAACATAACTACCACCAGGGCCTTCCCCTTTTTTGTTGACCTTCCACTTTACTAAGCATGATATCCTTCCCCAGGGAATGGTCCCTTCTGACAACATGACCAAAGGAGATACAAAGTCTGGCCATTCTCGCTTCCAAGAAGCATTTCGGCTGCACTTCATCCAGAACAGATCTGTTAGTTCCTCTGGCAGTCCATGGTACTTTCAGTATTCTTCACCAGCACCACAACTCAAAAGCATCAACTCTTTTTCAGTCTTCCTTATTCACTGTCCAGTTTTCACACGCATATGAGGTGAATGAAAATACCACAGCTTGAGTTAGGTGCACCTTAGCCTTCAAGGAGACATCTTTGCTCTTCAGCACTTTACAGAGTTCTTTTGTAGCATATTTACCTAGTGCAATATGACGATGTCCAATTTCTATCTTTGACAACTTCAATCTTTTCTCCATTTGTTGTGATGCTCCTTATTTGTCCAGTTGTGAGGATTTTTGTTTTCTTTATGTTGAGATGTAATCCATACTGCAGCCTGTAGTCTTTAATCTTCATCAGTAAGTGCTTCAAGTCATCTTCACTTTCAGCAAGATTGTGTCTGCATATAGTATGTGGTTAATGAGTCTTCCTCCAATCCTGATGCCACACTCTTCTGCATGTGTAGTCCAGCTTCTCAGATTATTTGCTCAGCATACAAATTGACTAATTATGGTGAAAGGATACAACCTTGACACACTCCCTTCCTGATTTTAAACCACACAGTATCCCCTTGTTCTGTTCAAAGGACAGCCTTCTGGTCTATGTACAGGTTCCTCATAAGTACAATTAAGTGCTCTGGAATTCCCCTTCTCAATGGTATCCATAATTTGTTATGATCCACAAAATCGAATGCTTTTGCACAGTCAATAACACAAGTAAACGTCTTTCTGGTATTTTTCAGGCAAGATCCATCTGACATCAGCAATGAAATCCCTCATTCCACGTCCTCTTCTCAATCATCTCGCATTTCTGGAAATTCTCTGTCAATGTACTGCTGCAACCATTTCTGTATTATCTTCAGCAACATTTTACTTGCACATGATATTAATGATGTTGTTCAGTAATTTCCATATTCTGTGGAATCACCTTTCTTTGGAATGGATACAAATATGGATGTCTTCCAGTCAGTTGGCCAGGTAGCTGTCTTCCAAATTTCTTAGCATAGACAAGTGTGTCCAGCACCACATCTGTTTGTTGAAACATCTCAATGGGTATTCCATCAATTCCTGGAGCCTTGTTCTTCACCAATTCCTTCAGTACAGCTTCGACTTCTTCCTTCAATACCATTGGTTCTTAATCATATGCTACCTCCTGAAATGGAAATTTGAATGGGGCTTCAAATATTACAGCCTTGGAAATTCTACAAGGCAGTTCTATGTCCTGTGGGGTAGCCATGGGCCAGACTCCAAGGCAGTGTTGTGTTTGTTGTTGTTGTTGTTGTTTGTTTCTGGTCAGACTGAGAGAAGACAAGTGAAATATATATGTAACTGTCACTTGAGGCTGAAAATATAAATTAAGAGTATAGAAAACTTCAGGTCAGACCCTGAACAAGGTGTGTAATGTTGACAACCTCCACTAAAGAAGATGATTTGCTATCTTTTAATTTTGTACCTTTTCTGAGAATGATCTTGCTTTTTGATCTGGTAAATGACCAAAAACATCAATACTGGAACAACTGGAAATTTTCTCCTTATTTTCCATCCCTTCAAAGCTATTTGATTTATTATCCAACCAACACAGCACATGCAATAGGTAACAGCTTTTGTGTAGTTACAACACTTTTCACATTATGTAATGAAATTACAGTCGACCCATACATTTTTCCAATACGCCATAACTTGAAAGCTTTTTCAAAAAATAAACATGAAAGTAAACTGGCAGGCTTACAATGTATTAAAAACCAGCACTGAAATAAAGCCAACACTATAAACACAGCCTTTTACATTTTAATGCTGGAATACATTCCTAAATGGCTTAAAAAATGTCAGTTCCACATGCTAAGGAGATGAAAAATTAATTCAAAATTCCGGATACTGCTATTTCTACATAGGACTATAACCCCACGGTTCCATCTATACTGTATTTTACCCTTTGATTTCACTGTAGTCATGCACAAAATTCTTCTCCTTACAAAGGGAGCTCAGAGCGGCGTGTGCTATAACAAGAAGAGACATATTGCTCTTGGCTAGGAAATGGCAATAATGTCCCTTTTTCAAATCATAAAATATTTTCTGCCAAAATCTGTACAAGCTTGAAAATGCTGTGCTGCTAAATACAATATCTTCATTTCCCCCCAAGTTCAAAAACTTATGGGCCTGTGTCAGGCTCCTAAAATTAATTAAAAAAAAAAATACTTAAACTAGAACAGTGTTCAGAGCTCTAGGGGTATAGTAAGGAACTCTGGTGGCACAGTGCCTAAGGCATTGGACTACTAACCAGAAGGTTGGCAGTTCAAACCCACCAGCCACTTTGTGGAAAGAAAATGGGGCAATCTACTTCCATAAAGATTTACTGCCTCAGAAACCCAACGGGGGGAGAAGGGGTAGCTATGAGTCAGAACCGACTCCATGGCAGTGGGTTTGATTTTTGGTTTATTCCTCTTAGGTACAAACTCTCTCATCTTTGATGGAGGAAAATCTCTACCAGTACTCTCAAGATGGTCAATCAACAAGCATGTGAAAAATACCAAAATCAAATCCACTGCCATCGAGTTGATTAAGGTGGTAAATCTTTATGGAAGTAGACTGCCCCATCCTCCTTCCACTGAGCCGCTGGGGGATTTGAACCAGCAACTTTCAGGTTAGCAGCCACATGCCTTAGGCACTGCGTCACCAGGGCTCCCTTAACAAGCATATGGTGCCTGATAAACAATCTACTGTCACTGAATTGTATGTGTGATGCCAACCATTCGTGACATCTCTATCTCCCTTAATAAAAAGAAACAAGCGTACGGTAACTAAAGTTCATTTCCCAACATTCATAAATGTATCTTCAGCCTAAAATATAAATAGAATGATTATGGCTCCAATAAGAAGCTCTAGTGGTATAGTGGTTAACGTATTTGGCTGCTAACCAAAAGGTCGGTGGTTCAAACTCAACCAGGTGCTCTGTGGGAGGAAGAAGAGGCAATCTACTTCTGTAAAGATTGACAGCCTTGGAAACCCTACGCGGGTCGCTATGAGTCGGAATCGACTCAGTGGCAGTGGGTTTGGTTCTGGTTTGGTAGCTCCAGTGACTAAAGATTTCAAATGGCAATGCAGACTATCTTAAAATTGTGCAGAACCATTCTATAATGGGCGCTCTGGTGGCGTAGTACCTAAGGCATTGGGCCACTAACCAGAAGATTGGAGGTTCAAACCCGCCAGCCACTCCTCAGAAGAAAGACTGGGCAATCTACTTCCGTAGAGATACCACCTTGAAAACCCAAGGAGGGGTCACTGTGAGTCAACTCGACTTGACAGCAGTGAGTTTGGTTTGGTTTTATGTCTATAACACACACACACACACACACACACAAATAAACAAAACTACTGCCATCAAGTTGATCCTGACTCAGTGTAAACATTTGAGACAGATAAAACCTCTTTTTGGTTTCTGAGGCAGTATATCTTTACAGAAGTAGACTGCCCCATCTTCCTTCTGGAGAGCAACTGGTGGGTTTGAACTGCCAACCTTCTGGTTAGCAGTCAAAAGCCTTAGGCACTGCACCACCAGAGCATAGCTGTTTACATTTTTACCACCTGTAATGTTCTTCTCCAGCATCAGTAGTCTCCATTTTTTTTGGCATTTCCTCATATGGGACCCATCCTAGCCCAGTGAAGAGTGGCTTAATTCCATTCCGTCTTCAAACACACACGTTCCTTTGTCTTGTATAATTGCGAATGGGTGCTTGTTCTTTTTTTAAAACCCAGGGCTCAAAACTTCAGCTTCAAAGGTACATATTATGTGATATGTGGGCTAGAAGATAACACATCACTGTTTAAACATCTTACTTTTGAGTGTAAACATTTGAGACAGATAAAATACGATGAACTCACTGCTCAACCAGTAAATCATGAAAAGACATTTTCTTCATAACACTCTACTTTCTTTTTTCTTTAGCTACAAAGTTACTTTAAAATGCCTATAATTTAATCATGAGCTGCCATGAGATAAATATATTTAACTATTTAACTGTTCCATGACTCTGTCATTTCCTAGGCAGCTGTCAGTTTATTTATTTCACCTTACATTTATTTAAGGTGAGCATACTTATTCAAACTGTTCTCAAACAAATAGGACATGTTGGCCTTTTCCAGAATTTTCAATGCTTGACTTTAAATACCGGTTTATCAGATTTAAACAGAGTTGACTTCCTCCCCATGCCTGAGGGGTGGTCTTTGTGTTTGTGTCATGTTACTTTCTGAGGGGCGGAGCTGATCACTGGGGAGGAGTTAAGTGTAGGCTCAGAGATTTGAGTAGGTCTGAAAAACTCACCCACTGCCCTGGAGTCAATTCCAACTCACAGCGATCCTATGGGACAGAATAGAACTGCCCCATAGGGTTTCTGAGACTGTTAGTCTTTATGGAAGTTGTTGTTGTTGTTATGTGCCCTCGAGGCAGACCCAACTCATTGCGACCCCTCCTTGGGTTTCCGAGGCAGTATCACTACGGAGTAGGTTGCCCCATCTTCCTTCCAAGGAGTGGCTGGTGGGTTTGAACTGCAGCCTTCTGGTTAACTGTCAAGTGCCTTAGGCACTACGGTACCAGAGCTCCCTTATGGGAGTAGACTATTTCATCTTTCTCCCAGCTGGTGGGTCCCAACTGTGGAACTCACTAAATTGTCAGCAATGTTTCCTATCAACATCTTCTGGATAAGGCAGGCACTTTACACACAATTTCTAACGCACAGTCTTCCTTCACCCTTCACTTCAAATTCAAGACCGAGCCCACACTCGGAGTCCCCAGGGGCTGCTGTCAGAGGAACCAATAACTTCCCTGATCATCCCAAGAAACACTTACACTACTTTCCAGAGTTAGCATGTGTTTGGGGGGGAAGTAAAGTCAATAAAGCCAAGTGGCCTATGGCACTAAAGTAGACATCCAACCACATTTTCTGAGATTAAAAAGTAAAGGACTTATTGATGGTAAGGCACTCTTTTCAAACTATAACTGCATTTCTACGTGTTGTAGTAGCACAGCACCTAAGGCATCTAACTGCTGACCAGAAGGTGGGTAGCTCAAAGCCACCACCCACTCTGAGGAAGGAAGACAGCCATCTACTTCTGAAAAGATGTCCCGTCCTGGAAACCTCATGGGAGTAGCTATGAGTCACAACTGACTCGATGGCAGTGGGTTTGGTTTTGGATTTTGGTGTTATTTCAAAAGCTAATAAATGCTATGCAAAGAAAAATTCTTTCTGACTACTCACATGTCTATCAATAATAAACCTCAAAGAAAACCTGTCTTTTACAGTAGGGTTCACTTTCTGGCACACTCATGCCTTTAGTTACATTAACTTCAAATTGGATAATAAGCAGTGCTGGAAATAGAAGATATTTTAAAACTACATGGAAGTAGCATTACAAAAACGCCTAAGGTCAAACTGTACAACAGAAGACACACAGACCAAACCGTGTACTAATGCAACATCGCCCTCTCTTTTACATAGAAGTATCTGATCATGAATTAACAACATCAAAATCAATTCATCTGTTTGCATAAGTCATGTTTAACAATAAATGTATCCTGTTTATATAAGGAAATTGTTTCATAGTCAGTAAAAACTTATGAGAGTACAAATGACATTTTCGTCAGTATTTTGAGTTACATTGTTTTAAAGAACTACTGAACAATGCTTAGTTCTGTTCGCAAATTGAGTCCTTTATTGAAATGCAAAACAGAACACAAAAACCCCAAAGTGACAAAGGTTTATTACTGTAGTAAATGTAGGCTAAATAAATAGCTCACTCCCCCGAAAAGAGATCATAGAATTTTGATCCTGTCAACCTTCATCTCCAAGAGTATTATTAACTAAATATCTATTCCAAGAAACAGCATCCGAAAACGCAGGACTGAGACTGACCTTTCTCTCTAAAGGAGACATCACTAATCTATGCCCTGCTCATCACTGTACTAACAAACATGGCTGACATTTATGAAACTTTAATCTCCCACAGAAAGACTGTATTTATGGAGCATTTATCAATCTTGAACGTTCTCTTTCTCAGCTCTTCAGCTGAGTCCCCAGATCAGCTCGTTCCGAGCGCGCGCCCAGCTCAGGGCTCCCGTCCCAGGACTCGCGGCTCGGCTGCGCCTCCAGCCCGGGTGAAGCCACATTCGGCTTATTTATATACTCACATATTTCTATCTTAGAAGCAGATTTCTATGTACAAGGGCCCTGGACAACAGGGACTAGGCGCTCACACCTCGCGCCTCAGCTCCTTGGCTAAAGCTAGGTATCTCCGCACCCCCCGTGCCCTTCTCCTCCCTGGCTCTCTCCACTTGGCGTGGTCGCCGTCCCCCTGCTCAGCCCGAGCGTTCCTCTCCTCTGCAGGAGGGCAGCCCCGGCCTGCGCCCCTCTCCTCTCTCCCAAGCTTATGGAAGCCGGGAACTCCTCGCGCGGTGATATCCCATGCAGCGAGGGCTGGAACCACGCGCGGCTCCGTAAAGTCACCGGCCGGAGCCGGTCCCTACCTACCTTCCCTGTCACCTGGGCGGCTCCGCAGGCAGCGCGCCCCGCCTGGCCCTGCAGGTGCGGAACGCAGTC
>NW_006921679.1:6369866-6388410 GCF_000298275.1 Orycteropus afer afer | reverse complement strand
GGCGCCTTCAGGAGGGGACGAATCTATCCCTCAGGCTGACCTCCAAGGACCCCAAGACTCAAGTTTGGCTGAGTTAGAACTTTCTTCGGAGAAGGCAGCGCGCCTTCTCGTCCAGCTTGGCATGTTTTCCTGATACCTTTGTGCCTCCTCTTGCCCGGCCTTATCCTACTCAGAGCCGCTTCTGCAAGTAAGAACCCCGGAAAACGAAGGCCAGATTATGGCACGTTTGCTCGGGGTTGTTCAAGATCCTGACGATCTGGTTTACTGAGAAACTTCACGTTCATTCCCTGATTTATTGTTCCGACAGATGCCTACCCACGGCTTGCTCTAGAGGGCCTGCGCGTCCTACACAACGCTGGCTCGCGGCAGCCACTTCCTCCTCCAGGACCACTCACGCAGCTGGGAAGCCTCTGGTGATGGGGGAGAGCAGGGCCTGAGCCTGGGGCTGACCCCTTACCTTGTGTGAAATACATTTACACGTTTGAGCTTTCACTTGCTCATTTATGAAGTGAGGCTAACAGTGCTGCCTTGACAGATTTGTTGGATAGACTGAAAGAATACCGTTATGTAAAAAACACCTTGTCTGCAGTAGAATGCTAGAGAAATGTAAGCAATGATATTCTCTCTGTCCAGTGAACGAATACATGGGTGAGATTCCCGCAACTACAGGTACTGAGCATAACTTTGGGACAAAGGAGAATCCTCTGTTTCTTATGTATTGGTTTTGTCTTCCCAGGTAAATTGAAGTCTTTCCAGATGGAGACCAGTTCCTGTACTTCTTTCTTAGACCCTTCAGTTCACAGTATTGTTGTTTTTAGCTGTGGTCAGTCAGCCTGGACTCATGCCCAACAGAACAAAATGCTGTCTGGTACTGCCGATCTTCTAGGGCTTGGATTTTTGTGCTCCCTAAGATTTTCATTGGCTGATTTTTGACGGTGAATTTTTTTTTTTTCTAGTTTGTCTTAGTCTAGAAGCTCTGTTGAAACCTGCTCAGCATCATAGCAACGCAGAAGGGTGGTGGTTGAAGGTGAAGAGTATTGGCCGGATGTGAAATAGACATCCCACATGGCAGGTGAGAAATCTACCACTGAACCACCAAAGCCCTCCTGAAATTCAAAGAAAGCCCTCAGTGTGTATCTGTGCATGAATGAATGGATGGATGGATGTAATTAATTGTCCATAGCATGTCCTGTGATCTCACGATGCAAACAATGAAGTGCTGTATGACATATTGAAAAATACATTAAAAATAGTGTCATTCCTAACTTTCACATCTCAATGTTGGAGCCTTCAATTTTAACATGTCCAGAATATGTAGGTGAAAGCTGCACAGTGAATAAGGAAGACTGAAGAAGAGTTGATGCTTTTGAGCTGTGTTGGCGAATACTGAAAGTACCATGGACTGTCAGAAGAATGATCAAATCTGTCCCGGAAGAAGTACAGCTGGAATGCTCCTTGGAAGCAAGAATGGCCAGACTTCGTCTCACCTACTTTGGTCATGCTGTCAGAAGGGACCATTCCCTGGAGAAGGCTATCATGCTTGGTAAAGTGGAGGGTCAGCGAAAAAGGGGAAGACCCTCAAGGAGATGGATTGACACGGTGGCTACAACAGTGGGCTCAGGTATGGCAAGGATCGTGAGGCTGGCACAGGACCGGGCAGTTTTGTTCTGTTGTACACAGGGTCGCTATGAGTCAGAGCCAATTCGAAGGCATCTAACAACAAAAATACAAATCAGAATAATGACGTATTTGCAAATGATTTACAAATAATATCCAAAACCCAACTCACTGCTGTCGAGTTGATTCGACTCATAGCAATCCCTCCTTGGGTGTCCAAGGTGGTGTCTCTATGGAACAAGATGGCCCGATCTTCTTTCCAAGGAGTGGCTGGTGGGTTTGAACCATCCACCTTCTGGTTAGCAGTCAAATGCCTTAGGCACTACGTCACCAGAGCTCCTTACAATCTTACTGGAACCACAGGGCAGATGTACGTTTCCCCAGGTCACATAGCTAGTGATTAGAGGGCCAGAGAACTCAAAGTGAGATCTCACACTGAATCAGCCACACCATGGTGCCTTCATTTTCGGAAGGGGGTCTGCTCCCCATTCTCTGTTCTGTGGGTATCTGTGTTCTTTTGATTTTCTGAGCTAGAATCACTATACTGGTCTTTGATTCTCCTCTCTCCATCCCTCTCTCCTACCTGTCAACCATTAAAGTTTAATCCCATACCATGTACCTGCTCATTATCACATTATAGTGAGGTTATCTGTTTTGAGTTTCCTTCCCCAACCAGACTTCAATTTCCCGAGGGCATGTCTCACTCTCTTCAATACCCCACAGCCTAGCACATAGATACTCCAGGAATCTTTGTTACGAGCTTCTTCCATTGAAATTGCCCCTGCATTCACCTTTCCTCACTCTTCCCTGTTCCAGACCTTGGAAGAAGTACAGGTAGAAATGCTCCTTAGAAGTGAGGATGACGAGACCTTGTCTCATGCACTTTGGACTTGTTATCAGGAAGGACCAGTACTTGGAGAAGGACATCATGTTTGGTAAAGTAGAGAGTCAGCTGCAAAAAAAAGGTACACCCTCGAGATGAATTGACACAGTGGCTGAGGCAAGGGGCTCAACACAGTAGTGACTGTGAGGATGGTGCAGGACCGGGCAGTGTTTCCTTCTGTATGAGTTGGAACTGACTCGAAACTCAAAACTCACTGCCGTCGAGTCAGACCCGACTCATAGCGCCCCCTCCTTGGGTTTCCGAGGCAATATCACTACCGAAGTAGATTGCCCAATCTTCCTTCCGAGGAGTGGCTGGTGGGTTTGAACCGCCAGGCTGCTGGTTGGCAGTCAAATGCCTCAGGCACTGTGCCACCAGAGCTCCTGGAACTGACTCAACATCTAACAAGCTCCATTCCATTGTCTCCACCGCATCGCAGCCCTCCCTGCCTCCCAAGCTACACCTGCGTGTCCCCGCCACCAATCACCTCCCTTCCTGCTGCTCTGCCCAACCCTTCTGCTTTCCACTTTCACCAAAGATTTGGTTCCTCATTGTAAAGAATATGGCATAGTGGATAAGGGATTCATTTGGCTGCTAACCAGAAAGTCACAGTTCAAACCCACCAGCCACTCCGCAGAAGGAAGAGGGGGCGATCTACTTCCATCAAGGTATACAGCCTCAGAAACCCAGTGGGGGTCGCTATGAGTCGGAATTGACTCGATGGCAGTGAGATTGGTTTGGTTTGGTTTGGTTTGTAAAGAATGGCTTCTCCACATCTGAGATTAACTTTCAAAGATTTCCATGTTTGGTGTCCACCCACATGTTCAGCCTTATCTTTCTCTCCTCCAGACCACCCACCATACTCTGGCCAAACTGGTTTGCATGCCTGGCCTCCAGTGTGGCCTGAACTTGTGCTGGCCTTTGCTCTGTTAGCTTCCTCTGCATGCTCATCCATTTGCTGTACCTCTCTGATCTGAGACTTTACTCACGGTTTAGGACCCAGCTCAAAGCCACTATGTACTCTCGTGAGATTTTCCCTACTTCTGGGCTATAATGATCTCCAAGGCTTGCAGCCCCCTGGGGGTTCTTACTACATGGCTAGCAGATGTCACATTCTGATTTGTGCAGAGGTGTATCTACAGAAATTAGTGCCTATGACAATTAACTTTAAATGGCTGAGTAATCCCTCAGAAAGGAGCTCTGGTGGCGCAGTGCCTATGGCATTTGACTGCTAACCAGAATGTTGGCAGTTCAAGCCTACCAGCTGCTCCTTGGAAGGAAGATGGAGCAAACTACTTCTGTAAAGATTTACTGCCTTGGAAATGAACCCAGTTGACTCTTTGGAAGTGAATTTGGTCTTTGTTTGGTTTTAATCTCTCACAGCTAGTAATGGAAACAGTGATGGGGCTCACTGGCACCCCCCTTCTTGTGGCGCCCAGGGCATGTGCCATACCCCAGGTATCTTTGAGAGATCCAGTCCTTTGTACCCATTGGCATGGGCAGCAGATAACCTTGTCTTGTATACCAACTCTGCCATGCACTAGTTGCAGGACATTATAGAGGGAGTTCTGGTGGCATAGTGCCTAAGGCACTTGACTGCTAACCAGGAGGCTGGTGGTTCAAACCGACCAGCCACTCCTTGGAAGGAAGACTGGGCAATCTACTTCCTTAGATACTGCCTTGGAAACCCAAGGAGGGGTCGCTATGAGTCAGAATTGACTTGACGGCAGTGGAGTTTTGTTTTGGTTTGGTTATAGAAATTACTTAAGGGCTCTGGTGGCGTAGTGCCTAAGGCATTTGGCTGCTAACCAGAAGGTTGGTGGTTCAAACCCACCAGGCACTCCAGAGAAGGAAGACTTGGTCAATCTACTTCCATAAAGATTTACTACCTCAGAAACTCAAAGGGGTCGCTTTGAGTTGGAATTGACTTGATGGCAGTGCGTTTGGTTTCGTTCTTTTATAGAAGTTACTTAAGCCTCTGGCTTTGTGTCCTAAGCAGTTATGTACTTAAGTGTTTTCCCTCAAAGAGTTAAAATCTCCTTCAGAGAAGGGACACATTTTGTTCAAACTTGTATCTCTGATCATATCAAGCCCTCAAACAAATGTTCAATACATGTCTTCCAAGTAGAATTTAATGAGCTAGCACAGGACTTGCCTTCTTAAACTTCAGCCGAACACGATCTTGTTCTTCTCTGACCTCCATTTGTACTTAGAGACAGTTAACTCATTATTTAGCTCATTAGTTCTTTTTCTTTTCTTAACAAAAAGTGAATAAGTAAAGACAGTAGCTGGATCATGGCTTCGATTTTAGTTCATTAGTCCTTGAGTCATTTCATGTGTGTTTACTTGATTGGCGTCCCCAAGTGAGCTTGTTTGCTCACCATGGAGAGAGTGCCTGTCCTTTGCGCCTACTGGCTTGGCCAGCAGGTAACCTGGTCTGGTAGGCCAACTCTTGTCATGCACTAGTTGCAGGACCTTATACAAGTTACTTAAGCATTCTGGGTTTCAGTTTCTTCACAGGTAAAATGAGTTGCTTCTCTGGTGATTATTAAATAATGTAATGTGTTTTATAGTAAAAAAACAAGCAAAACCAAACCAAAAATATAAGCCTTAGCTATTCAAATGATTTCCAACACCCACTGCTGCACTTAACTCAATGCCTGAGGAGCCCCGTTGGTTCAGTGGTTAAGCATTTGGCCCTTAACTGAAAGTCTGGAGGTTTGAACCCACCAATCTCTTCTCAAGAGAAAGTTGAGGCAGTCTGCTTTGGAAAAGATTACCCAATGAAAAAAAGACCAAACTCACAGCCATGGAGTCGGACCCGACTCATAGCGACCCCTCCTTGGGTTTCCGAGGCAGTATCACTACGGAAGTAGATTGCCCCATCTTCCTTTCGAGGAGTGGCTGGTGGGTTTGAACTGCCAGCCTTGTGGTTAGCAGTCAAATGCCTTAGGCACTATGCTACCGGAACTCCCAGCCTTAGAAACCCTATGGAGCAGTTCCACTGTGTCCACTAGAGGCGCTGTAAGTTGGAATTGATTTGACGGCACTGGGTTTGGTTTGGGCTTTGCTTCTGGAAAGATTACAGCCTTGGAAACCTTATGGGAGAGTTCCACTCTGTCCTCTAGGGGTGCGATGAGTCAGAATGGACTTGATGGCAATGGGTAACCCACTGCCTGGACCATGTTGTTGTTGTTGTTGTTTGCCGTCGAGTCGGCCCCGACTCATAGCGACCCCTCCTTGGGTTTCCGAGGCAGTATCACTACGGAAGTAGATTGCCCCATCTTCCTTCTGAGGAGTGGCTGGTGGGTTTGAACTGCTGACCTTTTGGTTAGCAATCAAATGCCTCATCCACAATAGCACCAGAGCTCCTGGAACATAGCAAGTGCACGCTAAATAGTAAAAAAGAAAAAAAAAAAAAAAAGAAAAAACTCACTGCCATCGAGTCGGTTCCAACTCATACCACCCCTCCCTGGGTTTCCGAGGCAGTATCACTACGGAAGTAGATTGCCCAACCTTCCTTCCGAGGAGTGGCTGGTGGGTTTGAACTGCTGACCTTTTGGTTAGCAATCAAATGCCTCATCCACAATAGCACCAGAGCTCCTGGAACATAGCAAGTGCACGCTAAATAGTAAAAAAGAAAAAAAAAAAAAAAAGAAAAAACTCACTGCCATCGAGTCGGTTCCAACTCATACCAACTCCTTCTTGGGTTTCCAAGGTGGTATCTCTACAGAAGTACATTGCCCTATCTTCCTTCCAAGGAGTGGCCAGTGGATTTGAACCACCAGCCTTCTGGTTAGTAGTCAAATGCCATAGGCACTATGCCACCAGAGCTCCCTTGGGCCACTTAGGGACTCCATCAAATGCCTCTAAGCTCAAGAGCTTATGTCATCAAGTCAGTTCTAACTCATAGCAACCCCCATTGGGTTCTCAGGGCTGTAAATCTTTATAGAAGCAGATTGCCTCATCTTTCTTCTGCAGAGAAGCTGGTGGGTTCAAACCACTGACCTTTTGGTTAGCAGCCAAATTGCCTTAACGCTACATCACCAGACCTCTTTATGCAATGCCTAGCATCAGTAAATAAATGATGGTTGAAATGTGCACTGCTCAACGATAGCTCTTATGTGGATCTCATTCTTTAAAAAGGGGGCCGGTTAAATGAAATAAACAGGCTGATTACTTCAGCTTGAGTGTGTTTATATGACATGGAGACAGTTTCTAAGTGAGCACTGGTGGTAGTACAAAAGAAGTCCTGTGACTCTTAAACTAACTCAAGTGTCTTGATGGTTAGAATTGGGGCTGGGAGAACTTCTCTCCCTTTCAAACCCTGGCTATCATGAATGGTGGACATTTTGACTGGAAATGCCAAATTATGATGAGGATCTTGGTACAGGTGTTTGTTTTAAGATTATGTTAAGGGTCAGTTTTCTGAAGGTAGCGTTAACAATATCTGAGCTGATACAGAGCAGGTTTGCTTTGTACATTTTTCCAAAGCTGACCTATTGAAGTAACACACTTGTTGAAAAATAAAAAGTTACAATGATAAGCTAGCTCACTGGGAGGAAAACTAATGGAAGAAATGTTTGTCTTCTGGTAATTCCTAGCGTGAAGCAGTATGCTCAGGAAAATGGAATGGCATGCAAGGTTCGGGAGTGTAGTGAATTTTGTTTAGTTTACAGCTGAAATAGAATGGTACCTGGTGCATAGTTGTTGTTGTTGTTATGTGCCGTCAAGTCGGACCCAACTCATAGCGACCCCCCCTTGGGTTTCCGAGGCAGTATCACTACGGAAGTAGATTGCCCAACCTTCCTTCCGAGGAGTGGCTGGTGGGTTTGAACCGCCAGCCTTCTGGTTAGCAGTCAAGTGCCTTAGGCACTATACTACCAGAGCTCCCTGGTGCGTAGTAGACACTCGTTAAAATGTGTTGAATTAATTAAGAAATACAGTGAGAACCTCAAAAATGAACAAAGTTTACCAAACAGAGTTAAGAAAATAAGAAAAAACAAGCAAAACAAAAACAAAGATATGGTGTTATTGTTGTTATGTGCTGTTGAGTCGGATCTGACTCATAGTGACCCCTCCTTGGGTTTCTGAGGCGATATCACTATGGAAGTAGATTGCCCAGCCTTCCTTCTGAGGAGTGGCTGGTGGGTTTGAACCGCCAGCCTTCTGGTTAGCACTCAAGTACCGCAGGAACTACGCTACCAGAGCTCCCTAAACCAAGATACAAGCCTTAGCTATTCAAATAATGTCCAACACCCACTGCTGCCAATTATAGACTATGAGTGTAGGCTGGGGGAGGAATTTTGGAGCCAGAAGCTGAGTGACTTGTTCATGATCATACACTAAGTTAATAACGAAGCTAATTCAGGCTCCCTGAGCACTCCAACCACTCCTCAGAAGGAAGATGGGGCAATCTACTTCCGTAGTGATACTGCCTCAGAAACCCAAGGAGGGGTCACCATGAGTAGGGTCTGACTTGACGGCAGTGAGTTTGGTTTGGTTTATACAAGTAGTGAAAGGAACTCTGGTGGTGTAGTGGTTAAGGCATTTGACTGCTAACCAAAGGGTCAGTGGTTCAAGAACATCAGCATCTCCACAGGTGAAAGATGGGGCCAGCTGCTTCCCTAAAGATTGACAGCCTTGAAACCCTGTGGGCACTTCTGCCTACTCTTTCCTCTAGGGGCTCTGTGAGTTGGAATCCACTCAATGACAGTGAGTTTGGTTTGGTTTATACTGGCAGTACACGGACTGACAGATTTGAAAAGGCTGAGGTTATTTATTTAGTGTAGATAATGCCAAAGCCATGACATTGATGGAGGAAAGATGTTGTTAATTATGGCACTTGCACTGATGTTTGTGAATTTACGACATCTTTGCCCCAAGCACTCTTGTTGGCCAGACTCTTGTCATCTGTTTTATGATAGAAGAGCCAGACTTAGACACTCCTCCCCTCCCTCCTGATCAATATGGCAGACTCCCCTGCATGGAGCTGAATGAAGGAACAGTCTCATGGTGCTGGGCTATAGAGCTGCCAAAATACTGTGGGAAGTTTGACAGGCAGGAGGAGGTAGCTGTGCTTATCAAAACTCTCAGAGGGAGCGTGGTGTAGTTTAGAAGGAGTACTTTGATATATTTGGTTAGGACTGCCACTTTGCCTTTTCCTCCCTCTTCTCACCACAAAGCGAATTTAAGTCACATTAATAATAAACAAACAAAAAGCCAAACCCACTGCCATCAAGTCAATTCTGACTCATAGTGACCCCCGTTGGGTTTCTGAGGCTGTACATTTTCACAGAAGTAGACTGCCCCATCTTCCTTCCGCAGAGTGGCTGGTGGGTTTGAACTGCCAACCTTCTGGTTAGCAGTCAAATACCTTACACACTGTGCCACCCAGTGGATGGTGTTAACTACCCTCTATGTCTAAGGACAGGGAACCCTGGTTGTGCAATGGTTAAGTGTTGGGCTGTTAACTGAAAGGTCAGAGGTTCGAACCTACCCATCAGCTCTGCAGGAGAAAGAGATCCCATAAAGAGCCTAGGAAACTGTAAGGGGCCAGTCCTGCTCTGTCACATGGGATCCCTCTGCATCAGAATCCACTGGACAGCACCCAAGAACAACATTGCGGCTAAGGACAAGAGTCCTGGTAACTTCAGATGGGATTTAAGCAAGTTGGGGGAGTTGGGAAGATACCTTTGAGCCAAAGCCAAATGACTTGGGACCAAACCAAAACAAAAAAAATCCAGACCCACTGCCATTGTAGTCGATTCTGACTCACAGCGACCCTATAGAGCAGACTAGAACAGCCCCATAGGGTTTGCAAAACTGTAATCTTTTCAGAAGCAGAATGATAGATCTTTCTCCCTCAGAGCCACTGGTGGGTTCAAACCACTGACGTTTTGGTTAACAGCCAAGTGTTTAACCATGGCGCCACCAGGGCTCCTGGCTTGGGACGCAAAAACGCAACGGAACCACTGCCATAGAGTTGGATCTGACTCAAAGTGACCCCTCCTTGGGTTTCTGAGGCAATATCACTACGGAAGTAGATTGCCCAACCTTCCTTCCAAGGAGTGGTTTGAACCGCCAGCCTTCTGGTTATCAGTCAACTGCTTTAGGCAGTATGCTACCAGAGCTCCTTGGCTTGGGACAGGGGAGGGGAAATCTAACATGGCCACTAGGAGTCTCCTTCAGCCTTCTTTCACAGACTTCAAACAGCGCCTAAATAAAGCTGACAACATTTTAAAGAATCACCTTTCGAAGGCACACCAAACTATTTATCTACCTAGGTGCTTTGGACTAGCCTTGTCACCTCAGAGTCTGTCGAGACCTATGGTGGACCCTTGAGTGGCGTTCAGTCATGAGGCAGAGGAAGAATTCGTTGTCTTGAGGTCCTTTTTAGCTTGATTTTCTAGACCAACTGATGACAAACGTATCAAACAGTTACATCAGTTCTCAAATGATATATCAAAAGAAAGAAAAGTAATGGAGGCCAAAATTTTGGCTATAACTTTTGCTAATATGGAGTCTAATTCAACTCTATGCAATTCTTATTACAGAAACAATTAACTGCCTTGCCCTGGAACAAAAAAAGCCACACTCTGAAAGACCAAGGATCAGATCTAGTTCTGCCACTGGATTTGTCACATGACCTTGCACTTGTTATTTAACCTTTTGAGCCTCACTTTCCTCATCTGTGTAATGGGGATGAAACACTTACTCATCATGTATTTCAATCAGGTAATGTTTTAAAAATTATTGCTAGAGACCCTGGCACACAAGTTCTCAGTAAATATTGGAGAATATTATGCAGTAATACTCTGGAATCCTTCTAAAGCTTAAGATGATCCTTTATGAAAGTGACGAGATTTATTAGGAGTAACTACGTGGTTTCCAGAGCTGTTTCTCGGTATATAAGTTACAGTCAATAACAAAATTTTTTTTTTCCATGAGAAATATATGGCCATTTGTCCAAGAAACAAATAAAAAAACACAGAAAACTATTAAAAACACTTTCAAGAATTTTTTTTTCAGAACCAAAAATAGTATGGAACACCTATCTTTATGCATGAAACCCCTACTGAATTTGTGAACTGAACTTCTCAAGATCCCAGGGGTAATCTCCCTTAAGGAATAATGAATGTCCTTTCATTAGCAAACTTTTCATGGATTCCATTGGCAACTTCTAAGAAAATACCAATTCCTTGAAAGCACAGAGCAGTGTGTATCTACAGACATAGATACACACACAGAGACATGAAGTATGATTCCCCATTGCCTTGAAATATTAAATTGTGAAGGAGAATTCTTTTCAATCTTATGGTAAATTATATGTAGCAGTGATTGTGTTTAGACTGCTTAGAAAAACAGAAGTAGAAGAAACAGTGGGGAAATAACCAGACTCATGCAGTTGATTGACAGATCTGTCCTGGAAACACAACATGTCCTGCGATAGGAAATGGCTATCTTTATCTTCAAACTAATACTATTCTCTGATCAGCTACCCAGTGCATTTGTTTTAACAATTGTTGGAAAATAGGTCACGCCTGGTAGTCCGGACTTAGACAAACTAGCCATGGAATCATAACTAAAATCATCAAGTTACTTTATTCCTGAGTCCCGAGATGCTTAATCTGTAAAATGGTTATAAAAATTCAAATCCAACTTATTTCATGAAGATGATCTGATTAACTCCCTCACTGATGCACGAGAAAGCAGAGTAAAGGGACCCACTTAAAGTCACATAGCTAATCAGTGACAGAATCAGGACTAGAAATAAAAGTCTTTGAAGATGTGGGCTTTCTGCATGAACAAAGCTGCCATTGAAGCAATTAGACATGCAAGTGCCTCAGAAGACATAATGTAAGGGCTTCCTTCAGTAGAATTATTACAGCTGCTACCTACCTAAATCACAAATCAAGATCATCTCGTGGCAATAAATAGAGACATGCCTTTGAAAGGGTACCTGCACATTCAGCTAACGTTTTAAAATCAAATGCAATCTCTTTCATTTCTCCACGAAGACCCAAAGAAGTAAACAATTAACTGAATTAATTGAAACACTGAAGTGGATTTTCAAGGATGTGACTTGCCCAAGCTAGTTTTCTACAAAGCCTAAATTCATCAGATAATGGCAAAATCTCCCCTTTGTTTTGTGCTGAGGAGAGGCTGTATTTGTTAAAATGAACCAAGCAACAGAATCAACGGTCATGTTCAAATGTTTCAAATCCCAAGTCCCAAGTAAATAGCCAAATTCCTAAACACACTCTTTCCTTAGACTCCTTCTTGAATCATTCTTTTAAAAGGTTAATTTAAAAAAAAAAAAAAAAACCTGAATGTGAACATTAATACTGCTTTTGTGATTTCAACAGGGCATATGAAGTGAACAAATGAAAAATCAATGTAAAGTAAGAAAATAAATAAATAAATAAAAACCAGGCTAGACTGATATTCCAGGGTATTGTGGACAGGACTTGCTGTATTTCCAGTAGAAGAACAATTCAAATGCCTCTCTTGGCATGGCTAAAAGCAAGAGGTAATCTTTCAGATTAAATTCTTACTGCCACAACTTTTAAAATACAGTGAGTTTAGCATACGTTTAAATAATCTCCACTTAACAGCTATCAAAGTTTTAAAATTAAGTGAACAATGCTAATTACTCTCCATAATTATCAGGGAAAATGTTTAGAAAGTCATTTTAATTAATTGGCTTTGAAAAATTAATTGCATGTGAAATGAAACTCATTAGATTCTGCTTGTTCCACCAGATTTTCAGACTCAAGGGTAACTGGTCTCATCATTTATAATTTTCTCTTGGTTCGGCTAGCATAAAATAGACTATTGTGATGATAATTAAATATTTGGCTGAAATAATTTTAGGACTTTGTTATTGTTAGGTCTGGGGAGTCGGCTGTGACTCATAGTCCACTAGACTCATAGTGACCCCTCCTTGGGTTTCCGAGGTGGTATCTTTACGGAAGTAGATTGCCCGGTCAGTCTTCCTTCTGAGGAGTGGCTGGTGGATTTGAACTGCCAGCCTTCTGGTTAGCAGTCAAATAAATGCCTTAGGCGCTATGCCACCAGAGCTCCCAATTTAGGACTAGGACATTAAAAATAAAGAGTGTGAACATGGGGCTTTCCCACTGTATTGAGTTCTTGCTTCTCAATATAAGGATTTTACTGAGTGTGTGTATGTGTATGTGCGTGCGTGTGAGCGCACACACACGCGCGCGCACACACTTGCACTCCCTCATTGAACTGACAAAGAAGTTAACTTTTCAGTCCAGCATCTCCTTTAGCTTTCCCATGTTGGACATTAACTAACGCACAAATGTGACCAAAACCCTTCATGTACTGTAGTAACAGTTGATGATTCAGATAGTTTTCATAAACAGTTGGCACATTTTAACTTACACCAGCTGTCACTATAAATGTAAAGTAAATGTTAATTTAGGAATATTAACATGGTGAATGTCGCTGTAAAGAGGCTGGAACCATTTCTAACAGCACTCCAGTCTTGAAAACCAAACGCAGTGCAACTTTGCCTTCACTCTTTAGAAATTCTTCAGTTTTACACCGAAAAGGGTTTCATCATAATGGAATGCCTGAAAAAAATCACTGAAAGAGTGATTCCATAGAATACACACTGCCTAAGGAATTGTATTTGGTAGGTTTGCACTCCTGAGGTGAGAGTCTAAATAAACAAACAGTACTGTAAGAGATGCGACTCACTCTTTCATGTAAGAAACCAACAAAAGGGAAACACTGGCATGCAGTAAGCTTACACTGTTTACGAGATAAAAACCAAACCAAACCCACAGCCATCAAGTCCATTGGGACTCATAGCGACCACATTGGGTTTCCAAGGCTGTAAATCTTTGTGGAAGCAGGCTGCCTCATGTTTCTTCTGCTCAGTGGCTGGTGGGTTTGAACCCCCAACCTTCTGGTTAGCAGTCAAATGTCTTAGGCACTAGGCCAGCAGAGCTCCTTTTACTAAATAAAGTAAACCTGTAAATACGTCAGCAAATTTAGCTCCCAGATCTCAGTGTCTGAAACCCTGCTCTCCTGCTAAAGTCGGCGCTCTTCTGTTTTGCCCTGTTGAAGCAACTAGTTTACTAGTAAATTTTGCCTGACAGATTGCAAATCCTCTCGGAGAAACTACTAAAAAACGGCATCGTTTCCCATGCAGCTCGATGCAAACACGCAGCAGAACGTAAGGTTCAACTACAGAAGCGTTTGTTGCTAATGGAACAAACCCGTCTTTTCCTTAGAACACGCACAGAAAGGGCACGAACAGAAAAACCTACAACAAAACAGAATAATGCAATAATACCTTGCAGTGTGCTGAATCCTCCCCCAGCGTTCACCCTTTCAGCAACTTAATTTCTTCTCCTTGGCAGCACGTCTCTGGCAAAAGCTTCTTACCTTCCCAAAAATGTATGTCAGCACAAGCCCAGACGAAACTTCAAATCCAGGAAAATAAAATTCACCAAGCAGATCAAAGGCAGGCGAGCAGGGAGATGAAATGCCTGTAATCTGATCGCTGATCAGTCGCCAAACATCAAAGGCAGGGCTGAGTTTAAATATAAATGGGCATGAATATCCAGAAAGTTCGCTCCAGAAGCCAGTCCCCTCCCGCCTCCGAGTCCGTACATTCTTTTGTTAACCACGGATCGCCTGGTTTCCCTCCTCTTTCTTCTGGGGGACCGCCGCTGGCTCTGCCATGCTGGGCTGAGTGGCCGGATCCGCGGCGTTTTCGGTTCCCAAGCCGTGCTGTGGAGTGTGTGCTAGGAGCTACTCCTAGTGCCAGCGGGTTCTGCCTTATCCCTTTCATCTCTGAACTGCAGATCCTATGACATCATTTGGCGCTGCAGGACCTGGTAGGAGAGCTGTAATTCAGCCTGTGGGGGAGGCAGCTCGCTGGAAGCCAGGCTTTGCTCGGTTTCTGATCATGTTAGACTATTGTGCCTCGCGCAGGACCTTTCCTGTTATCTGTTTTCCAGCTGAAAGGGGCAGCAACTGCTTCTCGTGGGATAAGATCCTTGATAGATAGTTCCCAAATAACAGCACTTAATTGCCTTCTCGTGGATGGAAATCGCAAGGTCTCACAAAGACTGGGTGTCCAACATTCCCAATACTTGAATGTCATTATCAAACAAGTATGAGTAAGAACCCAGGGGCGCTTCCGGTGGAGGTGATCGCACCCAAGAAATGGGTAGTTTTCAACGTGACAAGGCTTTTAAGATTTCTAAGTCAATTATCTTTTCCTTGGAACTTCAAGTGCTTAGAATGTGATTGCCAGTCAAATAGTGGCATTTTAATGAAGGTGGTTCGCAGACTCCTCCTTTCTGTTATCTGTCACCGTCTCACCTTGGGCAGAGGTCGATCTTAGTCTTGGATCAATCTTAGTCTCGGAATCTGAAATTCAGGTTTCAAAACAATGCCTAGTTCTTAGGAATATGCTAAGCATTTCTAACAAGAAAGATGAGGTGGTTGGCTTCCATAATTGTTGTTGTTGCTGTTATGTGCCCTCGAGTCGGCCCCGACTCATAGCGACCCCTCCTTGGGTTTCCGAGGCAGTATCACTACGGAAGTAGGATTGCCCAACCATCCTTCCTAGGAGTTGCTGGTGGGTTTGAACCGCCAGCCGTCTGGTAAGCAGGCAAGTGTCTTAGCCACTATGCTACCAGAGCTCCCTATATACAGCCTTGGAAACCCTATGGGCCAATTCTACTCTGTCCTCTAGGGGCGCTGTGGTGGGTTTGGTTTGGGCTTTGCTTCCGTGGAAACCCTATGAGGTTGTTCTACCCTGTCCTCTAGGGGCGCTGTGAGTCAGAATCAATTTGAAGCCAACGGATTTTGGTTAATTTATTTTCTTCTTCTTCTTTTTTTTGGGGGGTGGGGGCATTTCAAAATTCACAAAAGAAAGAACTATGCAGCGGAAAGCACTTGCCCTACGATTAGCCCAAAGCTGTGCTCCTAGCTTTTGGGGGTGCTTCTCCAACCTGTAATTTGGACTCTTAACTCACTAAAATAAGTAAATAAATAAATGAAATAAAAATCACCAACTTGGTCCATATTTTAAAATTATATCGATTGTACATTATTTAGAATTTTCTCACTATTTTTTCTTGACACTAAGACACTTGCCTGCTAACCAGATGGCTGGCGGTTCAAACCCGCCAGCCACTCCTCGGAAGGAAGGTTGGGCAATCCTACTTCCGTAGTGATACTGCCTCGGAAACCCAAGGAGGGGTCGCTATGAGTCAGGGCTGACTCGACAGCACATAACAACAACAACAACAGTGCATTCGATGAAATAAGATTATTTTATTTTATCTTCAGTTTTTAACAAATAGATGATACTAAGAAATTTCATCTTCATTAAAATGTCTAGGATACAGCAAATTCCAGACAATTCCATCACGGAATGAAGGAATTTTTTTCTAGTGTATAATGGAAACTTACCAACTTCTAGAAGGTCAGTTTAAAAATAGTTTCAAAGAACTTAAAGAAGACAGTAGAATGTAACCATTCTTTATGTAACTTCCCTCTCTACTTGCTTTTGCCCAATTTTCCCTGATGTGATATTTGAAAATGCAGCTTGTTTCCAGACTTCTATGATTTTTGGAAGAAAAGTTATGTCGCAAAGTATCTGGTTTGAACAGTTTATGAGTTCAGTACAACACAGAGTTGTATTCACCTTGCAATGTTTCTTTTATAATTTTCCTACCTCATACATCATTTCTCACACAGATGGGCAGAGCTCAGGGTAGATTTGAAGAGGCAGCTGTGATGCTGATGACTTCTCTAGAGCAAGCAGCTCAGGAAAATTTCTGAGATACTTGAACTCCACGTACCATTTCACAGTCTCCTTGAACTGACGAGTGCAAAGAAAATGTTTAAAAACAGCTTTCAGGAGAGCATGTGCCCATTTCTCTTCTGAGTTAGTTCAACCCTCAGTGGCATGGAGTCCATAGCCCATCAAACTGCACCATGGGATAAGGTTCAGTAAATACTGAGATGCCGAAGCATGGTACCCGGATGCTCTGCAAAGTTCTTTGGAAAAGCAAGTGGATTCTAATGCATTTGTCGATTTCAGTTACCAACAGAAATGGCTGAGCCTCTGCTGCCTGGTAACTGAAAGGTTGGCGGTTCAAGTCCACATACAGACACTTCAGACGATAAACCTGGGAATCTACTTCCAAAAAATCAGCCATGGAAAACCCTATGGAGCACAGGTCTGCTCTGACACACACGGAGTCTCCACAAGGAAGGCTCCACTCCACAGTGATTGGTAACAAAATTCTACCCGAGGCTTCCACGTGGCATTTGAAAGCAGAGACTGAGATGATTCTCAATTTACATTCCTCTCACCAAGAAGGATTTGCAGCTCAAAACATGTCTAGTAATGCAATATTATCTCTCCAGGAAGCATTTATTCACCAAGGAGCTAAAAGTTATTTTGAACTGGGCCTCTGGTGGCTGAGATGGAAGCAGACTGATGTTTAGGGTCCTTCTGTGGTTGGGAGCAGTGTGGCTAGAGGCCCAGCCTGGCCCGTGGGCTGAACTCCTGACTTATTAGCACCAAGCTCCCGCCAATGGTGCCCACTTCATTATAGAGATCCCACCACCATCACTGTTATTTCTGCATGGTACTATGAAAAGGAGCTACTGCAAAGCTTTGCTCTTTCTCCTCTGAAATTTGTAAAAGCAAGTCCGATGGTAAGGGGATAAGAATTATGTAACTATATTCTACACACATTCAGTTTTACTAACCCCCTGAGCTCTGGTAGCATAGTGGCTAAGGCACTTGACTGCTAACCAGAAGGCTGGCGGTTCAAACCCACCAGCCACTCCTCGGAAGGAAGGTTGGCAATCTACTTCCGTAGTGATACTGCCTTGGAAACCCAAGGAGGGGTTGCTATGAGTCGGGTCCGACGCGATGGCAACAACAACATGCTATAATGTATTGGTTAGTCCTAGAACCATGTCATGATGCAAATGGCTTATCTTACTCTCTTCATCACGTTGCGTTTAAGCCGCTTGGCTGGCCATGAGGCTGGGGCAGTGTAGTTCTCCAAAGGTCTGTCAATGGCTGATTGTTTGGAAGTAAATCACCACGCCTTTCTTCTGAGGTGCCTCTGGGTGGACTGGAACTGCCAACCTTTCACTAAAAACTGGGTGTGTTAATCATTTGCACCACTCAGGGTCTCCAACTTAATAACAGTTTACACCATTTGGGCCAACCTACTTTCATCTCCCTGAGCTTCATTTTCCTCAGCTGCAAGAAGTGGCTAACACCCATCTCATCAGTATTGTGGAGATAAAGGTAAAGCATTCGATTGTCTGGATTGTAACAAATCATGGATAACATTGAGAAGAATGGGAGTTCCAGAACACTTCATTGTGCTCATGAGAAACCTGTACATAGACCAGGAAGCTGTCGTTGGAACAGAACAAGGTTGATACTGCATGGTTTAAAATCAGGAAGAGAGTGTGTCAGCGTTGTATGCTTTCACCATACTTGTTCAATCTGTATGCTGAGCAAATAATCTGAGAAGCCAGACTATCTGAAGAACTTGGCATCAGGATTGGAGGAAGACTCATTAACAACCTGTGATATGCAGACAACACAACTTAGCTTGCTGAAAGGGAGGTTGACTTGAAACACTTACTGGTGAAGATTAAAGACCATAGTCTGCAGAAAGGATTACATTTCAACATCAAGAAAACGAATATCCTCACAGCTGGATCAATAAGCAGCATCACAATAAATAGAGAAAAGATTGAAGTTGTCAAAGACTTCATATTACTTGGTCTCACAATCAACACCAATGGAAACAGCAGTCAAGACATCAGATGATGTATTGTACTGGGCAAATCTGCTACAAAAGACCTCTTACAAGTGCCGAAAGCAAAAATGTCTCTTTGAAGACTAAAGTGTGCCTAAGCTAAGTGATGATATTTTCAATTGCCTCATATGCATGTGTTCTGGTTACCTTGTGCCACTCTGACAAGACTATCCTAAAAATAGGATGGCCTTAA
>NW_006921679.1:6366963-6369056 GCF_000298275.1 Orycteropus afer afer | reverse complement strand
ACCATGGAGTTGATTGCCAGTTTCATCATGGGGAATAACTACCACCAGCTTCCCAGTCACTCAACCAGGCCCAGGCAAGTTTACATACAAATTGAACTACCACAGCATGTGAAAGCTGGAAAATGAATAAGGAAGACCGAAGAAGAGTTGATGTTTTTGAGTTGTGGTGTTTGCAGCTGAATGTACCATGGACTGCCAGAAAGGACTAACGGATCTGTCTTGGAAGAAGTGCAGCCAGAATGCTCCTTGGAAGCCAGAATGGCCAGACTTCATCTCACCTACTTTGGTCATGTTGTCAGAAGGAACCATTCCCTGGAGAAGGATATCATGCTTGGTAAGGTGGAGGGTCAGCAAAAAAGGGGAAGGCTCTCAATGAGATGGATTGACAGTGGCTGCACAATGGGCTCGGGTATAGCAAGGATTGTGTGGCTGGCACAGGACTGAGCAGTGTTTCGTTCTGTTGTACACAGGGTCGCTATGAGTCAGAGCCAACTCGATGGCATCTAACAACAACAGGGAAACACTTTTGATGACAATGACTTTAATTTTTCAGTTGTTTAGGGAAACACTAACATCTTAATTGGGAGGTCAAATTCAAGTCTTAGACTCAGTATTCCAGAGGGCAGGTCTGGGTCCAGTTAGTCTGAAGCCAAGGTGACCTAGATTCTTCAAGACCTCCTGTGTCTAGGACACCTTTACAATATTTGGTACTGCCCTCCACATGGGTATAAAAAACAAAGTAAAGAGTTCAAGCCCCTACCTGACAAACTGCCAGGAGGCAGCACTCACATTCTCACATTTCCTGGATGTGGTTACATTCTCCTGATCATTGTATATGTGTGTGTATGTGTGTGTATGTATATGTGTTTGTATGTATATGTATATGCATACACACACACACATAGTGTTGTTGTTGATGGTGTTGTTATGTGCCGTGGAGTCGGATCCGATGCGCAGCAACCCCTCCTTGGGTTTCTGAGGCAGTATCAATACGAAAGTAGATTGCCAAACCTTCCTTCTGAGGAGTGGCTGGTGGGTTTGAACCGCCAGCTTTCTGGTTAGCAGTCAAGTGCCTTAGGCATTACGCTACCAGAGCTCCTTATATAGTGTTGTTGTTGTGTTGTTAGCTAGACATATTTTGTAGATGTTCTTTATCAAATTGAGGAAGTTCCCCTCTATTCCTAGTTTGCTGAGATTTACTTATTTATGGTGAAAGAGTGTTGGACTTTGTGAAATGCTTTGTCTGCATCAACTGATATTACCATATGATATTTCTTCTTTAGCTTGCTGATACGATGAGTTACATTAATTGATTTGCAAATATTGAATCCTCCTTGCATACCTGGGATAAAATCCACTTGGTCATGTTTAATAATTGTATTTCCACATGTTGCATTCAATTTGCTAATATTTTGCTGAAAATTTTTGCATCTATATTCAAGAAAGATAATTGGTCTGTAATCTCTGGTAGCATAGTGCCAAAGGCATTTGACTGCTAACCAGAAGGCTGGCAGTTCAAACCCACCAGCCACCCCTTGGAAGAAAGGTTGGGCAATCTACTTCCACAGTGATACCGCCTCGGAAACTCAAGGAGGGGTTGCTATGAGTCAGGTCCAACTCGACGGCACATAACAACAACGACAACACTGATGTCTTTGCCTGGTTTTATATAAGGGTAAAACTGGTCTTATAGAATGAGCTGAGAACTCTTCCTTTCTCTTCTATTTGTTTGAAGAGTTTGAGAAGAATTGGTATTAATTCTTCTTTAAATGTTTGGAAGAATTTATCAGTGATACTCTCTGGGCTTGGTACTTCTGTTTATTGATTCAAGTTCCTTAAAAGATATAAATCTATTCAGATTTATTTCTCCTTAAGAAGGGCTGCCTATGCACAGAGAGACAGCTCAGGGGGCAGCAGTGCATGGAGGGATGGATACAGGGAAGAGGTAACTATCGGGAGGAAGTGGGAGGGGAGCTGTTGCATTGGGGTAAATTGTAGTCAATGTCATGAGACACCGCGTATGTGAACTGCTGTATGGAAAGTGATTTTGCTCTGTAAATTTTCACCCAAATCACAATTAAAAAAAAAAAAAA
>NW_006921679.1:6358739-6360082 GCF_000298275.1 Orycteropus afer afer | reverse complement strand
GCCATCTTGCCCCGCCTCCTACATCCTTTTACTTTTAATTATCTGTGTGTTTATATTTAAAGAGGGTTTCTTGTAAACAATGTACAGTTGGGCTTTTTTTTTTTTTCCTTAACCCCTTCTGATGATCTCCTTCTTTTTATTGGTATATTTAGACCATTCCCATTAACAATGATTGTTGATATGGCTGAATTACCATTTACCATATTTGGAACTATTTTCTATTCATTGTCCCTTCCCTCCCTTTTTCTCTGTTCCTCTTTCTTTCCTTCTCTAGTTTTAATTAGGCAATATGTATGTTTTCATTGACTCTGCTCTCTTATCATATCAATTATATAGCTTTTATAATTTTTTAATGGTTGCCCTGAAGTTTTCAATATACATGTACAAGTAATCTAAGTCTAAATAAATGATATCACTTCATAGTTATTATTGTTGTTTTTGTTAGGTGCCATTGAGTTGTTTCCAACTCATAGCAACCCCATGCACAGCAGATCAAAACACTGCCCAATCCCTCTCCAGCTCCATGATCCCTGCTATACTTGAGCCCATCATCGCAGCCACAGTGTCAATCCATCTCCTTGAAGGCCTTCCCCTCTTTCGTTGACCCTCCACCCTACCAAGCATGACATCCTTCTCCAGGGAATGGAGTTATTATAAGTGCCTTATAACAGAGTATTCCCAATTCTTTCCTCTTGGCTCTTACAACATTTCACTTACCTGTAAGCTATAATCTTCCAATATATTGTTGCTGTTATTAATTTAAGCAAATTGTTATCTGTTAGTTCAGTTCAGAATAAGAAAAATCAAAGATTATATTTTACCTTCATTTATTCCTGCTTTAACACAGTTCTCTCCATCATATGATATGAGGTTTTGACCTATATCATTATCCTTCTCTCTGAAGTTTTTCTTTTAGTATTTCTTCCAAAGCAGATCATCTGTCAAATCGAGGTGTCAAATTCCCTCAATTTTTGTTTGTCTAAAAGAATCCTTATTTCTTCTTCACTTTTGAAGGATGATTTTACTACATAACAGTTTTAAACCACCCAAAAAAATCAAACCCATTGCTGTTGAGTTGATTTTGACTCACAGGGACCTCATTGGACTAAGTAGAACTGCAAAGGGGGTAAATCTTTACAGAAGCAGAGTACCGTATCTTTCTCCTGTGGAGTGTGTAGGTTTGAACTGCTGAATTTTAGCTAGCACCTGAGTGCTTTAAGCACTGTACCACCAGGGCTCCTAGGTTGGTGGCTTTTGCCTTTCAACACTTTAAATATTTCACTCTATTCTCCTCTTGCTTGCCTAATTTCTAAAGAGAAATCTTATGTAATCTTTTTTCCCTG
>NW_006921679.1:6355749-6357784 GCF_000298275.1 Orycteropus afer afer | reverse complement strand
ACCAGCCACTCCTCGGAAGGAAGGTTGGGCAATCTACTTCCGTAGTGATACTGCCTCGGAAACCCAAGGAGGGGTCACTATGAGTCGGGTCCGACTCGATGGCACAACAACAACAACATTTACATTTGCCAGGTGTTATGTTTGTCTATTTTTTCATTAGAGCCTTGAATATTTTAACCACACTTTAAAATGCTGATAATTACAAAATCTGTGTCCTATCTGAGTAATTCTGTTGCTTGCTTTGTCTCTTCACACTGTGTTTTCTTCTTGCCTTTCAGCATGTCTTATAATTTTTTGTTGAAAATCAGACACGATATATTATGTCACAGGAAGTGAATCATTAACTTTTAGTATGAAGTTCTCTGTTAATGTGGCCAGGAGTGAGGCTGTGTTCAATGTTTGATGTAGCTAGTGGTAGGTGCTAGAAGTTTTTGTTTCGTCTAGTTTCCTTCTTTTCTTTCCTCCTCTGTTATTTTAGGATTTCCGTAGGAACTTCCTAAATGGAGTGGATGTCTTGCCAGCCTCTCAACTGTAACCCACTGTCCTGTTGACGGTGTCGTTAGGTGTTGGGGAAGGGAAGCATCTTATAATCTTATAGTTAAATCTCCATTTTTAAAATTATTTATTTATATATATTTTTTTAATTTTCAAAAGAGCTTGTTTTACATTCAATGTAATGCCTACATTTAGTTTCATTCCTGATTTGCCATGCCCAATCCTAACCCAGTCTCCTCCCCTGTCTACCCTGTAACCCTCCCCCTGTCCCCCTCATATTTATGCACTCCTGTTTGTCCTGCATTTCCTCAATTTGAATGGTGGTCCTCTGGTGTCCCATGGTCTATTACTCTAAGGGATGTATTCCCATAGGGTATGTGGGTGCATCCCCCTGGGTTGAGTGGTCTGCGTGTCCATCTTGTTAACTATTGGGCTGAGAGCCTGCCCCTGGGGGTGAGTTTTATTCCAGGCGCCGAATGTATTCTAGGGCCATTGTATTGGGAGTCTCACCACATTTTATCTGACCAGTAATTCTGGTCATTATTGAGTTTTTGGATTTTGTTCCACGTTTTCCCTCCCACTCCATTTTTCAGTGGGCCTGAATCCCTAGGCTGTGACTGTCAGAAGTGTTTCTTAGCTTACTTCTCCCTCCTCCCTTTAGGTGAGACAGAAAAGGTTAGAGGAATTGGAGCTTATTTTTTGGCCTTTCTCCATGTCAGATAAGACTAGTAAAGTAGTTTCCCTAGGAGGGTAGGCCTTTTTTTTTTTCTCTTTTTTTAAACCCCATGTATTTCAAAATGGTTACTTTTCCTTTCCTCCCTCCTAGAGCTAAGGCATTTGACTGCTAGCCAGAAGGCTGGTGGTTCAAACCCACCAGCCACTCCTCAGAAGGAAGTTTGGGCAATCTACTTCTGTAGTGATACTGCCTTGGAAACCCAAGGAGGTATCGCTATGAGTTGGATCTGACTTGACGGCAGTGAGTTTGGTTTAATTTTAGAGCATAAAGGCTTTTCCTTTGATCTTTATCATAAGCATCTGTTGGAGTTCCTAGAGGTAAGAACACCTCTAAGTCTGGACCCCAGGACTTTTTAACTCTCATGCTAGTCTACACTCAGCTTCCCATAATTCATCAATTACTGTTGAGGTGTTCCTACCACCATCTGGCTCTGACAGCTTCTACTTCAGATAAACTGATCTTGGCTGTGGCTCTCTGGATTTTCCTGTCTCTCTGGATTTTGGGATGACATTTCACCTCGTGAACTCAATTCTTAATGAATTTAAGAAGAGTTACTGATCTTCAGTTCGATCAGCTTTGTGTGTGTGTGCACTGTGCAGACAGCAGTTACAACTTCTGAGCTCTTTACACGTCAGAGCTGAAACAAGAAATCTTGAATATGCTATAGCAATTTTATAACCATTATCTATGTATTAATACTTTTTTTGGTAATCAACAATTTTAGTTTTGATTTTTTTTTTTTTTTGAACCATGGCTATCAATAGAGTTTGACAGTGCTAATAAAAAGCTATTAATGGAATGGAG
>NW_006921679.1:6353285-6355049 GCF_000298275.1 Orycteropus afer afer | reverse complement strand
ACACATTGCCGTGAAGTCAATTCTGACTCATGGCCACCCTATTGGGCAGAACAGAACTGCCCCATAGGGTTTCCAAGACTGTAAATCTTTATGGAAGCAGACTACCATATCTTTTGCCCACAGAGTAGATGGTAGGCTTGAATTGCCGCCCTTTTGGTTAACAGCTGAGTGCTTTAACCACTGCACCACAAGGGCTCATTTATCAGAGGTAAGGAGAGGGGTTAAATAATGATAAAGCCATTAATTCTTTAAGAAGATAATCATCCTTAATGTGTATGTGCCTATGAGTAGAGAGTCAAAACACATGAGGCAAAAACAGACCAGCAAGGAGAAATAGATAAATCCACAATTATAGTTGGAGCCATTAACATCCCTTCATCAGTAATTGACATAACCAGCATGGAGAAAATCAGTAAGGGGACAGTTGAACTGAACACTACCAGCAATCAATCTGCATGTCTTTTATTTCTTTTTCTTGCCTGATTATCATGGTGAGGGCTTCCATTAGAATGATGAATTGAAGTGGTGAGAGAAGACATCCTTGCTTTGTTCTAAACTTAACAGAAAAGTATTCAGTCTTTCACCAGTAAGTATGATGGTAGCTGTAGGCTTTTTGGTAGATGCTCTGTATCAAGTGGAGAAAGGCTCCTTCTGTTCCAATTTTTCTGAGAGTTTTTAATCATAAATGGATGTTGATCACAGCTAGGGATCTCTGCTTTTCTTCTCTTACAATGTGTTTGCGTGATTTCGGTAGAAGGCAGTCCTGACCTCCTAGAATGAGTTGAGAAGTGTTATCTCCTCTTCTGTTTTCTGGGAGTATTTGTGTAAGATTAGTATTGTTTCTTCCTAAAGATCAAATTTCCTTTTTATAAAGACTAGACCATGGGCTATTTGCTATTTCTAATTAGTAGACATTGACTACATTATGGAACTTTCTTGACTTTAGGAAAATGGTGACAGCCTAGGCATTGTGTGAGCTTGAGTTTAGGTTCTATTTTTCTTCCAGCTTCATACATCATTGAAAAGCAAGTAAGAGATACAGATCTTGTTGGCAGTAAACCCAAGGAATTTTGCAGAAGGAAACTGTCCTAGGGCCATGCCTCTGGCTTGAGATTCCAGCACTTCCATATCCACTTCTGAGTGTGGATAAGTCACTTTCAATGTCAGCTTGCTTATCTCTGCAACAGGGATAATGAGAGTACCTGAACCCTAAGGTTCTTGTGAACATCAGAATAGTGCTGGCATATAATAATTATGGAACACACGTTAACTCTCTGATACTGAAATCATTGCTGAAAACATAAACCAAACTTATTGCCACTGAGTAGATTTTGACTTACAGCGACCATACAGGACAGAATAGAACTGCCCCAGAGGGTTTCCAAGGCTCTGTATCTTTACAGAAGCAGACTGCCTCATCTTCCTCCTGCAGAGTGGCTGGTGGATTCGAACCGCTGACCTTTTAGTTAGCAGCTGAAAGCCTTAACCACTATGCCAGCAGAGTGCCTCATTTCTGATTATAGCAGGTAAGGAAAAAAGAATGGTTTCTCTTTGGAAGAGAAAGGCACTGTGTGCTTCTGCTTTTTCTAAGCATTTCCCATCTTGAAGCCTAAAGATGTTTTGCATTTTGGCAAGCAATGATATTTTATGTCACTTGAAAGAGGATAACTTGTGTTTTTGAAATTGCTACTATAATATTGCAGTACTAACCAAAACCAAACTCACTGCCATTGAGTCAATTCTGACTCATGGCGACCCCCATTG
>NW_006921679.1:6333265-6353035 GCF_000298275.1 Orycteropus afer afer | reverse complement strand
AGCAGCCAAATAAATGCCTTAACCACTACACCACCAGAGCTCCTTATTGCAGTACTGTAAGTTCAAAAGAAGCTCTAGTGGCATGTGGATAAAGCACTTGACTGCTAACCTGAAGGTCAGCGGTTCAAACCCACCAGCTGCTCTGCTGGAAGGAAAAGATGGGACAAACTACTTCCTTAAAGATTTACAGCCTTGGAAACCCAATGGGGGTCACAATGAGTTGGAAACGACTTGATGGTAGTGAGGTTTTTTATTTTATTTTTTTAATACTGTTGAAACTCCAAAGTGACAGTTATTGGAGAGGATTCTCTGTTCATGTTATAAAAAGTGAAGTACGTATCAGTGTTTAGATGAACTATTAAGATTATAAATAAAACTCTCAAATTAAGAAATGAAATGTATTTATGTGTGTGTGTGTGTGAGAGAGAGAGAAAGAGAGAGAGAGAGAGAGAGAGAGAGAGAGAAATGGAGGGTGGGAGTGAGGGAGGAGTTGGAAGGACAGCCTTTTGTGTCTTCTTTCCCCTTGAAGAGTAAGCTTCCTAGAGAGACCAATTACCGTAGCCTTCAAGTTGACTGACTCATGGTAACCCAACATGTGTCACAGTAGAACTGTGTCCCATGGGATTTTCAAGGGCTGATTTTTTTTTTGGAAGTAGATTATCAGGAATTTCTTCTGAGGCACCTCTGGGTAGACTTGAACCACCAACCTTTTAGATAGCAGGTGAGTACGTTAACCCATTGCACCATCTGGGGACTTCCCTAGAGGGACCAAAGGCAGGCATCTTGGTGCAGGGAAGAAACAGGACTTTCTGTGCTAAGAGTAAGAGTGTGACTGTGGAGGGCTGCAAAGGCAGGGAAAAATGAAGGAAGCCCCTGGTAAGAACTAAGGAGAGTGACCAGAGGTCCAGGGTCTGTGTGCTGGTGGGAGGGGCTCTGTGGGCAGAGGTAAAAATGCTTTCAGTCTGCTCTTGAATGACTTACTTTATGTGACAGCTCATTTTGAGCTTCTAAGAGGTTGGGAAACACCATGGAACTCTCACTTTTCATATGTGTCTACAGATTTCATGCTGTTTCCTGTTAACAGAAGCTACTACTGGGCTATCTTCTGCCTGGCACTCTGCTAGCTTCTTCGCCATCTTTAGGAGGAAACTAAAGTTTGCAAGGGTTGAGTACCACCAAGGTCAGCCAGTAAAAATCTACCTCAAGAGTGTATGGCTCTAAAGCTGGTGTTCTCTTTGCAAGCTCACCCCCCTTTACTATTGTTTTCTGTTCATGAACCACCTTTCTAAGGATGCTATATTTGTTTTTACATGTAGAGGCCCTGCCCACTTCAGTGTTAATACTCAAATGAAAACCAAACTCACTGCCATGGAGTCAATTCCGACTCATAGCCACCCCCATTGGGTTTCCAAGGCTGTAAATCTTTATAGAGACAGACTGCCTCATCTTTTTTCAATGGAGTAGCTGGTGGGTTAAAAGCACTGACCTCTTGGTTAGGAGCCAAATGCCTTGACCACTACACCACCAGCTTCTGTAATTAACCTAGACCTCTTGGGCCTCAGGAAACCCCAACAGGCTACGGGTCTTCCTTTAAAAAATGCTAATTTTCAAATACTGTGTTTTTTTTCTGATTAAAAACCAACATGGTATAGAGACCAAAGTTTATTAGTGGTTACCAGGGGCAGGTGGGAAAGAGGGAGAAAGAAGGATTCATCACTTAGGGGACACTGAGCTGCTGTTAAAGATGATAGAAAGATTTGGGAATGGATAATGGTGATGGTTGAACAACATGATAAACATGATTAACATCATTAGATTCTCCATGTAAAGGATGTTGCAGTGATGGTGACTTGTTACATACATGTTTAGTACAATTAAAAGCATTATTTATTATGGAAAATTGGAGAATTACAGAACACAAGGATAATGAAAAATTATTTTATAATCTTAATTTATTCTTCTTTTAAAAATTATATACCAAAAACCAAACCAAACCCACTGTCATTTAGTTCAGTCTGACTCGTACTGATCCTATAGGGCAGAGTAGAACTTTACATAGGGTTTCCAAGGCTGTAAATCTATACAGAAACAGACTGCCTCATCTTTCTCCCACAGAGCTGCTGGTGGGTTTGATCTCTGGTCTTTTGGTTAGCAGCCCAATGATTTAACCATAGTGTCACCATGTTGCTGTTGTTAGGTGCCATTGAGTCAGCTCCGATTCATGTTGTTATTGTTGTTAGATGCCCTCAAGTTGTCTCTGACTCACAGCGACCCTATGAACTGCAGAACGAAACACTGCCCGGTCCTGCGCCAGCTCCACAATCCTTGCTATACTTGAGCCCATCACTGCAGCCACTGTGTCAATTCGTCTTGTTGAGGGCCTTCCCCTCCTTTGTCGACCCTCCACCTTACCAAGCATGACATCCTCCTCCAGTGAGTGGTCCCTTCTGACAACATGACCAAAGTAGGTGAGACCAAGTCTGGCCATTCTTGCTTCCAAGGAGCATTCCAGTTGCACTTCCTCGAGGACAGATCCATTAGTTCTTTCAGCAGTAATCTGCATGTTGCAGGTTGTTAATGTGTCTTCCTCTAATCCTGATGCCACATTCTTCTTCATATAGTCCAGCTTCTCAGATTATTTCCTCGGCATACAGATTGAATAAGTATGGTGAAAGGATACAACCCTGAATGCACTCCCTTCCTGATTCTAAACCATGCAGTATCCCCTTGTTCTGTTTGAGCAACAGCCTCCTGGTCTATGTACAGGTTCTTTATGAGTACAATTAAGTGTTCTGGAATTCCCTTTCTTCTCAATGTTATCCATAATTTATTATGATCCACACAGTTGAATGTTTTCACTTAGTCAATAAAACACAAGTAAACATCTTTCTAGTATTCTTTGCTTTCACCCAAGATCCACCACTTGTCTGTCAGTTTGTTGTACTGTGGTAGTTTGTGTGTTGCTGTGAGGCTGGAGGTTATACCACCAGTTTTTCAAATGCCAGCAGGGTCACCCATGGTGGATAGGTGTCAACAGAGCTTCTAGACTAAGACAGACTTAGAAGAAGGAAGGGGCCATCCACTTCTTGAAGAATTGGCCATTGAAAATCTTTTGAGTAACAGTGAAACACTGTCTGATCTATTACTGGAAAACTTTATGAATAGCCCTGAAACATTTTCTGATACAGTGCCTGAAGATGAACTCCACAGGTCAGAAGGCACTCAAAATATGACTGGGGAAGAGCTGCTTCTTCAAAGTAGAGTTGACCTTAAGGACATGGATGGAGTAAAACTTTCAGGACCTCCATGTGCTTATAGTGCATGACTCAAAATGGGAAGAAACAGCTGCAAATATCCATTCATAATTGGAAAATGGAATGTACGATGTATGAATGTAGGAAAATTGGAATGTCAAAAATGAAGTGGAATACACAAAGATCGTTATCATAGGCATTAGTGAGCTGAAGTGGACTGGTTTTGACCATTTTTAATCAGATAACCATATTATCTACTATGCTGGAAATGACAAATTGAGGAGGAATGGCATGGCAAAGAATGTTACTAGCTCTATTCTGAAATACAATGCTGTCAGTGGCAGGATAGTATCCATACACCTACAAGGAAGACCAGTTAATGCTACTATTATCCAAATTTACACACCAACTACTAAAGCCAGAGATGAGGAAATTGACCAACTTCTGCAGTCTGAAATTAACCAAACATGCAATCAAAATGTATTTGTTATTACTGGTGATTGAAAGTTGAAAGTTGGGAACAAAGAAGAATCACCGGTAGTTAGAAAATATGGCCTTGGTGATAGAAATGACACCGGAGATCACTCGATAGAATTTTGCAAGACCAATGACTTATCCATTGCAAATACTTTAACAGTATAAACTGTGGCCATACCTGTGGACCTTGCCAGATGGAATACACAAGAATCAGATCTACTACATCTGTGGAAAGAGGTGATGGAGAAGCTCAGTATCTTTAGCCAAAATAAGGCCAGGAGCTGACTATGGAACCGACCATCAATAGCTCATATGCAAGTTCAAGTTGAAGCTGAAGACAATGAAAACAAGTCTATGAGAGCCAAAATATGACCTTGATTATATCCCACCTGAATTTAGAGACCATCTGAAGAATAAATTTGACACATTGAATGCCAATGACTGAAAACTAGACGGATTGTGGGATGTCATCAAGAACATCATTCATGAAAAAAGCAAAAGGTCATTACAAAGACAGGAAAGGAAGAAAAGACCAAAATAGATGTCAGAAAAGACTCTCTGAAACTTTCTCTTGAATGGAGAGTAGCTAAAGCAAATGGAAGAAATGACAAGATAAAAGAGCTGAACAGAGATTTTGAAGAGCGGCTCGAGAAGACAAAGTGCCGCCATGGTTCCTTAAAAATTATATAGATTTAGGTAATTAAAGCAAGAAGCAAAAGTTTTGTCCCATAACCCCCCTCCACAATGGAACCAGTGTTTAAAGTTTGTTAAAAATACTTCCAGACAAATATTCTTTTGATGATAGAAAACTAACCCGGCTTAGCCATTCCTGTTGTTGCAGATCTCATGAGGGCTTTTTACAATCCTGACAAATATTATATAGAGAAACCATGCTTTCTGCCAAGGGTGTCCTTCCTCTATTTATTTAACCTCCTGGCTGGTTTCTTAAGTGCTACTTTAGTGTGATATTTAATACATGAAAGATATTACTGCTGCTTGATCTCACAATAGCATCTGTGTGCAAAACTGCAGGAAGTAAACGTCTCTGACAATCCCCCTCTTGATGTGGGCCATCTTGGAACACTGGTGGAAAGATTGCAAGATAAGAGGCCATCCTCCAATGAGGTTCCGGAGAAAAGGACCTCTTGTGTTGGAATTAGAATGGAAATGGCATCATTCCCTCTTGAAAGGTCCAGTGGAAAAATAGAAACATGATTCTGAGATCAGAATATCGGAACAGGAGTTTATGATAAAAACTCAGAAATGTGTACTGTGATAGCGAACTCCTTCCCTCCTCATTTCCATTCTAATCCTATCACATAGAGCCAACACTGCCAACAGTGTGATGGGAATTTCCAAAGGTATTTCTGCGCAGGCACACACACACACACATGCATGTGTGTGTACCTAGTGCACAGAAACATGGCTACACACTGTGGTAGTTAAGGTTGTGTGTCAACTTGGCTTGGCCTGGTTGAGTGGCTGGGCAGCTGGTGGTAGTTATTCCCAATGATGAGACTCACAATCAACTCCATGGTGGGATCTGCCACAAGCAGCTGAGTAGCTGCTTTAGGGATGTGGTCTGCTTCCGGTATGTAAGAAGCAGCTTTGGGAATGGTCTCCAGTTTATGGCATGCTTGAACCCTGCATGTAGCCAAGTCATTGTTCAACAGCCTGCCAATCCTTGTCAATCTTAGGACTTTTAGTGGACTTGAAGCAATGCCCTGCTGTGTTGTTTGGTAACATTGGGACTGTGCCATTTTATTTGTTGACCTTGGGCTTGTTAGCCTCAGCAGCCAGTAGTTCCCTGAGTGAAGAGATACCTCTAGCTTCAGTGGGCCGGAAGCAAAAGGCAGAGCTGAAGCCCAAGGTTGAGGGTCTTTTACACAGCCCCTAGAGCCTGGCACTTGGAACTTTGCCTTCTCTCCAAAAATTGTAAGAATAAACACCTGTTTGTTAAAGCCATCCCATTTGTGGTATATTCTTGTCAGAGTGGCACTAGGTAGCCAGAACACATGCTCACATTCTCACATACACATGTGCACAAACACACACACACTCACTCGTACATATAAATACACAAACACACACACTCAAACATGCAAATATGCATACACACACTCACACAATACATGCACACAGACCCAGACACATATACACACTCACACACATATGCACACATGCACTCATTCACTCATATTCACACATTTACACATACACTCACATATGTATACACATAAACACACACAGTACACATTTATTTAATATACTGGGAGCTCTGGTGGTATAGGAGCTCTGGCAGCATAGTGCCTAAGGCACTTGATTGCTAACCAGAAGGCTGGCGGTTCAAACCCACCAGCCACTCCTCAAAAGGAAGGCTGGGCAATCCTACTTCTGTAGTGATACTGCCTCAGAAACCCAGGGAGGGGTCGCTATGAGTCGCGTCTGACTCGATGGCACATAACAACAACAACAGCAACTGGTGGTATAGTGCCTAAAGCACTTGACTGCTAACCAGAAGGTTGGCGGTTCAAACCCACCAGCCACTCCTCGGAAGGAAGGTTGGGCAATCTACTTCCATAGTGATACTGCCTCAGAAACCCAAGGAGGGGTCACTATGAGTCAGATGGAATTCGATGGCAGTGAGTGAGATTTAAGATACTTTCCTTTCTGATTTCATTTCTAATTTCCTTCCTGTTTCTGTCCCCAGTATCTATTCTTGTGAATAAATGCACAATGAAAAATCTTAACGTTTTCTTTTCCCTTGGTGTTTGAATGATTGAGGACCTCTGCTGGTGCAATTGTTAAGCCATTTGGGTCCTAACCAAAGGCTGGTAGTTTGAACCAACCAGTTGCTCTGCAGAATATAGATGAGGCAGTCTGTTTCTGTAAAGATTTACAGCCTTGGAAACCCAGTGGGGGTTGCTATGAGTTGGAATCGACTTGATGGCAGTGAGTTTTAACTTCTCTGAACCACACTTACCTTGTTAACAGCAATATCAAGCTATCTAGTCACCTTTAGGGTGCTTAGTTTAGGTAGTCAAGGATTGTCATAGAGAGACATCACGGAGTCTGCTTAAAGTAAAATCAAAGGAGGTTTCCTGAAGGATAGAGATTGTGTGGCCCAGGAAGATGTCCACATCCACAGAGTGAAGATGGCCGCTCTGCTGGACAACAAGGAAGAAAATTTATGTACAGTTGCAGCAGGAACTAAAAGTTACAAAATTATAATTGGCTGAAAGGCAATCAGGTGAGTCAAAGCTGGGATCCCTAAAAGCAGGGATATAGCAGGGATAGGTGGATAACGTATAAAACAAAAACCAAACCTGCTGCCATCGAGTCAGATCCAACTCATAGCGACCACTCCTTGGGTTTCTGAGGTGGTATTGCTATGGAAGTAGATTGCCCAACCTTCCTTCCGAGGAGTGGCTGGTGGGTTTGAACCGCCAGCCTTCTGCTTAGCAGTCAAATGTCTTAAGGGTATACAATTACAAATGTACAAACTCTTCCATCTATTACAGGATAATGGCAGGGCAGGTTTTTTTTTTGTAAATATCTATGAAAATTGAACTAACAAATCTGTCCTGGAAGAAGTGCAGCCAGATGCTCCTTGGAAGCAACAATGACCAGACTTCATCTCACCTGCTTTTGTTGTGTTGTCTGAAGGAACCATTCCCTGGAGAAGGATATCACACTTAGGGTCATCGGAAAAGGGGAAGGCCCTCAATGATGGATTGACACAGTGGCTGCCACAATGGGCTCAGGTATAGCAAGGATTGTAAGGCTGGCACGGGACCAGGCAGTGTTTCTTTTTGTTGTTTGTTGGGGCACTATGAGTTGGAACTGACTTGATGGCACCTAACAACAACAACAGCTGTGAAAATCGCTTTCTCAATCATATGTATTTCTGGGAGTCCATTGTAACGATCCAAGCTCCTTTGGGTATAAGCTATCATGTCTCCTATCTATTTGACCGTAATTTATGAGTCTCAACTGTGCTCTCCTTGATTAACAAAGATGCTACATACAAAACACATACAGAGATGGCAACTATTCATGTTGTGCCAAAAGGTAGGTTCAATGTCTTTGGTGGGCCCATGAGTATATGAAAGAATTTGAATAATGGGTAGAAGAGGTTGAGTGAATAAAATGCCAAATGAGGCCTAACAAAGTCCTCATGGTGCAGTGATGAAGGACTTGACTATTAACTGACAGGTTGGCTGTTCATACTCACCAAAGGCTCTGTGGGAGAAAGACGCGGCAATCTGCTTCTGTAAAGATTGTTGTTGTTGTTAGGTGCTGTTGAGTTGGTTCCAACTGATAGTGACCCTATGTACAACAGAGTGAAACATGGCCCAATCCTGTCCTGTCCCCACAATCGTTGCTATGCTGGAGCCCATTGTTGCAGCCACTGTGTCAGTCCATTTCATTGAGCACTTTTTTTCTTTTTTAACCCTGTACTTTACCAAGGAAGGTTGGGCAATCCTACTTCCATAGTGATACTGCCTCAGAAACCCAAGGAAGGGTCGCTATGAGTTGGGGCCGACTCGACGGCAACAACAACAACAACAATTTTATCAAGCATGATGTCTTTCTCCACGGCCTGTTCCCTCCTGATGACATATTCAAAGTACATGAAACTAGTCTCACCATTCTTGCTTCTAAGGCATATTCTGGCTGTACTTCTTCCAAGACAGATAGATTTGTTTTCTTCTGGCATGGTGTTTTCAGTATTCTTTGTCAACACCACAATTCTAAGGCATCAACTCTTCCTTGGTCTTCCTTATTCGCTGCCCAGCTTTCAGAACTATATGAGGTGACTGAAAATACCACGGCTTGGGTGAGGTGCACCTTAGTCATCAAGGTGACATCTTTACTTTTTAACACTTCAAAGAGGTCCTTTGCAGCAGATACGCCCAATGCAATAAGTCATTTGATTTCTTGACTGTTGCTTCCATGGGTGTTGATTGTGGATTCCAGTAAGACGAAATCCTTGACAACTTGAATCTTTTCTCCATTTATCATGATGTTGCTTATTGGTCCAGTTGTGAGGACTTTTGTTTTCTTTATGTTGAGGTGTAATCCATACTGCAGACTGTAGTCTTTGATCTTCATCAGTAAGTACCTCAAGTCATCTTCACTTTCAGCAAGCAAGCTTGTGTCATCTGAATATCACAGGTTGTTAATAAGTCTTCTCCAATCATAATACCCTGTTCTTCTTGATATAATTCATAAAGATCACAGCCTTGAAAATGCTATGAGGCAGTTCTACTCTGTCCTATAGGATCACTAGGAGTCTGAGTCAACCCTACAGCATCGGGTGTTCTTTTTTGTAATAGAAGTAAAAGAGACAGTAAGAGACTCACCAACAAGGGGAGTTACTCAGGGTCAGTTTCTGCTAAAGGTATAGTACAGGTAATGCTTCACATTATATAATTTTGCAAAAACTTCATCATCCTTCTTTCTTGGAAATATTTCCTGGTATTCTGGCTACAAGCTTCTTTTTCTTAGTTTTTCCTTTACAGTATCATATTATGTCACTTCCAAGCAAGCAAAATGTGCATTGCCTTCATTGGTGTTAACACCTTTTAAATATTTGTAGACTCTTATCAAGTACCCAGGTATCCCTTCTCCACCATTACTTGACCAGTCTACACTCTGCCAGATCTTTTGATCTTAATGCACCGTTGCTCCTTTGATCATTTTGGTGCCTTGTTCTGGACTCCTCAACTATATCCACATACTGACGCTAACAAATACTGTTCTGAGTGTTCCAACTGTAGTCTTTGGGAAAGCACATTGGAAAAAAAAAATCCTCCACTATTCCATGATATAAATCCTTGGAGAATTTGACCCAACTTAAGACGTTCTTTTTCACTCTAACCTAAGTTGTTCCAAGTGAAATAAACTGCCCCTCCAAGTCCCTAACAGTAATAAAATGGGGGAATAGCTTTACCTGTGTGGTAATTTCAGAAAGAGTCCTTTGTCTTCATCCTAATGCTGAAAAATTCATCTTCTTCTCTTTCTAGTTCTCTTTACTGGAGCCAACCAGCTATTTAGATTAAAATAGATACGTTTTCAATATTAATAATATTGAGAGGATACATGACCTAAATTCTCACTCAGAAATAGCTACAACTACACACCTATTTCTTAGAATAAGTTCTTAATTCTGGTACTGAATTACAGAATGAATCACAGAGAGGGGAAAAAGGCTTCAAGAAGGCAGCAAAAAAGAAAGAGTAGAAAAACTGAAGACGAATATTAGATATTTCAGATTGGTGCTCAGGGCCAGCCTTGCTCTAGGGTCCTTTTTAGGGCCCAGTCCAACCAAAAACTATACCCACTGCCCATTGATTCAATTCTGACTCCCAGTGACCCTATAGGACAGTAGAACTGCTCCATAGGCTTCCCAAGGTGGTAAATCTTTATGGAAGTAGACTGCCTTGTCTTTCTCCCACGGAATGCCTCAAAACAAACCAAACTCACTGCCATGGAGTTGATTCCAACTCATAGTGACCTCTCCTTGATTTCCGAGGTGGTCTCTTTATGGAAGTAGATTGCTCAGTCTTCCTTCCAAGGAGTGGCTGGTGGGTTTGAACCAGTAGCCTTTTGGTTAGCAGTCAAATGCCTTAGGCACTACGCCATCAGAGCTCCCTGGTGGGTTCCAATTGCTGACCTTTTGGTTAGCAGTCAAATTCTCTAACCACTGTGCCATCAGAGCTCCTTTAGGGCCAGGACAATGCCTTATGTAAATAGATACACCAGAAGGCTGGGGTTTCAAATCCAGCCATTCCTCAGAAGGAAGATTGGGCAATCTACTTCTGTAATGATACCACCTCAGAAACCCAAGGAGGGGTCGCTGTGAGTCGGATCCAACTCAACAGCAGTGAGTTTGGTTTTGGAATATGGTGTGACAGAGGAGCTCTGGTGGTGCAGTGTTTAAAACATTTGGCCGCTAATCAAAAGGTTGGCAGTTTGAACCCATCAGCCACTCCACAGGAGAAAGATGAGGCAGTCTGCTTCTGTAAAGATTTACAGCCTTGGAAACCCTATGGGGCAGGTCTACTCTGTCCTATGGGGTCACTACGAGTTGGAATCGACTCAATGGCAGTGGGTTTGATTTTGTTTGCTTAACGTGGCATAGCAGGAGGAGCCCTGGTGGTGTGGTGCCTGAGGCACTTGACTGCTAACCAGAAGGCTGGGGGTTCTAACCTACCAACCACTCCTCAGAAGGAAGATTAGGCAATCTACCTCCATAATGATACCACCTTGGTAACCCAAGAAGGGGTTGCTATGAGTCGGGACCAACTCAATGGCAGTGAGTTTGGTTTTTGGGAGCTCTGGTGGCTTAGTGCCTAAGACATCTGACTGCTAGCCAGAAGGCTGGTGGTTCAAATCCACCAGCCACTCCTCAGAAGGAAGGTTGGGCAATCTACTTCCATAGTGGTACCACCTTGGAAACCCAAGGAAGGGTCGCTATGAGTTGGATCCGACTGGACGTCAGCATGTTGCGTTGTGTCACGTTGGTGTAGCACAGTAGGTAGTCTATACTATTTTTTGAATAAATTATAGTTTCTATTTGGAATGATCTGTTCCTCAGTTTTGATCATCTTGATTATATTATTTTTTCAAGGATGGATTAACATGTAGTTTTCCTAAAATACATCTCACTGTAGTAAGTTCTTCCTATTTTTCTCTTCTAGAAATCCTTTGACATTATTCTCCAAAGTTATTATTTTTTTTTTTTTAGGATGCTTTTAAATTTTATGTGAAAATTATACTTGCTTACCTGTACCTGTTTCCTATCATTCCAGAAAGACAGATTGGCTTTAATCCAGACGAGTTGCTTAACCTACTAAGGGCTTTCTTAAGAGGGTTCTATCTTCAACTAAAAATTTTATACTCCCTGAAATTCAAATTTTCACATGGTCAGCAGGAACACAGCACACCACCTTAACTGCCATGAAAAGTGTAAGGGAAAGCAGAGATCTTGAAGGGGGTTGTTACCTAGACAGTATAGCTTTGTAGATTAAAATCAGCCCTTGAGTAACGTTCAGAAGTAAAAGAGAAAAGCTCTGTTACAGACCCCAGGATCCAGATTGCCCATGATTAACTTTCCCAAGCCAACTGTAGGACAAGGCGATGCACACTGTGGAAACAGCAAAGGGACAAACAGCTGCCAGCATTTCTAGGACAAGATTTTCTAAAGACCCAAACTCTTTTCAAAATTTTTGAAGTGAGTGATGTCTTTTTTTCTCAGTGTTTCATTCTGTGTGGTACACAGGGTTACTATAAGTGGGAACTGACTTGAGGGCACCTAACAACAACAACAATATATTTATTCAGCCATCTTCATTGGCTGTACCTGAGAAATGGGATGTTTTCCAACAGGAATTGGTGCTTGCTCTTAAAAATCAAACCAAACTCACTGCCCGTGGAGTCGGTTCTGACTCATAGTGACCCCACTGGGTCTCTGAGGAGGTATCACTACAGAAGTAGACTGCCCAGTCTTGTTTCCCAGGAGTGGCTGGTGGGTTTGAACTGCCAGCCTTCTGGTTAGCAGTCAAATGCCTTAGGCACTACGCCACCAGAGCTCCGTTTGTTCTTAAGTGATAACATTTTTCCTTTGCACATAAAAAGTTGAGGAAAGGACTTTTGTCTTGGTCTCCTAGGTGATAAGATTAATAATAATAACCATAAAACATGTAAAAAGTAGTATGAACAAAATATAGTGAAACTTATGGGATTGCCTTGTTTCTCTGGGTCTCAGAATTTTCTGCCTTTGACAGTGTGCAGTATTTCCTCTCTTCTATTGCTCCTTTTCATGGAAAATATTTGAATTTTCCTTGTGACAGGTATCTGCCTTATGTTCTAGATTTTGCAGGTTTTATTGTACAATGCTGAGCACAGAGGCCATAAAACATAAGCCTGGCTTTAAAGAAGCTTATGTCTCCTAGTGGCAGAGGTAGATGTCTACATAAATAACACAGAGGAATGAGCAAAACAGGAATGGTAGAAGCACATAAAGGTGGACGCAGTATGGAACAAATTAAGCTTAAAATTCCAAATTGAATGGTGACGTTTAAAAGTCTACTGATATGGTTGATGCTACAGATCATTGTAATTTTCCTTGTAGAATGTATTTTCCCTTATTGATGAAGTAACAATTTCAACGTCCTTCTCCTCTTCCTTAGGAAGAGGAGTGTTCGGCTGCTAACTGAAAGGTTGACAGTTCAAACCCACCCGCTGCTTTGCAGGAGAAAGATGTGGCAGTCAGCTTCCCTAAAGATTACGGTCTTGGAAACCCTATGGGGCAGTTCCACTCTGTCCTCTAGGGGCGCTGTGAGTTGGAATCTACTGGACTGGAGTGGATTGGTTTTGGTCTCCTCTTCCTGTTGCCCAGGTAACAGTGAGGCTTGTTAATTGTTAAGCCCATTAAGTGCGTCAACCACAATGCTCATTTCCTCCCTGCTCCTTCTGTGTGAGCAATGACTTCTCAGCACGCTGATCAAACAAGAACCATTCTGTTTACTCCCACTGCTCTTCCTGAAGCTGATGAAGCAAAGCATGTACTTAATTACTCTGAGGAATTAACTGCCCTCTCCTGCAAGCTAAATCTACAATACTGGCAGTCCCTGGCTACAGACGTCCAACTATGGACAACTCCTAGCTGCCCTTTAACATTCTATAAATGGGCCCTCACTTTGAAAAGATTGAGCCAACTTCTGCTTGCAACAAATTCTTCATCACCACCACCTTCACTTGAAAATCACTGAAAAGGCTGCAAGCTTCTTCTTGCACTAAAGCAAGACTTATCTACACATTTGACTTAAAGATGCACCTGGGAGGTGTTCTGGTTACCTAGTGCCATCCACCCAATGGCACCCGGCTTTCTCCCTTTCTCCTCCTCACCAGGCTGTTGCTGTTTCATGCCGGTTTTCTCGGCTCTGCTCCTGCCATCTCTCATGCCAGTCTCTTGCCTTCGGTCCTGCCGTCTGTCATGCCATATGCCGGGGTCTCTCTGCCAGGGTCTCGGGTCAAGGATGCACTGCACTCCTGTTTCCACATTTTAGGTATCTGTCAGAGCAGCACCCCACTCTCTCGGTACCAAATTCTGTTCTGGTTCCCTAGTGCTGCTCTAACAGGAATATACCACAAATGGGATGGTCTTAACAAACAGGAGTTTATTCTTACAATCTGGAGGCTGTAAGTCCAAGTTCAAAGTGCCAGGCTCTAGGAGCTGGGTGACAGCCTCTCAACCTTGGGGTCTAGCTCTGCCTCCTGCTCCTGGCCCACTGGAGCTAGACGCGTTTCTTCAGTCAGACAGCTGCTGGCTGCTGAGGCTGAGAAACTCCAAGGTTGACAAGTAAAACAGGCACAGTCTCGATGTTACCACACGGCAGGCCATTGACTTAAGTCCATTGTAAGTCCCAAGGTCGGCAGAGCATAGCAGGTTGCTGAGCAATGACACGACTACATGCAGGGTCCAAGCGTGCCATAGGCTAGAGACCATTCCCAAGGTTTCTCCTTATATACAGGAAGCAGACCACATTCCCAAAGGCAGCTACTCGACTGCTTGTGGTAGATCCCACCATGGAGTTGATTGCCAGTCTCCTCATGGGGATTAACTACCACCAGCTGCCCCGCCACTCAACTAGGCCCAGCCAAGTTGACACACAAACCAAACTACCACAGGAGGGGGTCTCTTTTATAACCCAGGGACAGTGTGTATTTATTCTCAGATGTGAGAGTGTAGTGGGCACTGTCCAGGTAGCTCTTCAGAAGCTCTGTGAGGCAGGGGCCTCAGAGACCTTGCTGTCTGCTTCTGGTCCACCTGCCCATCTGCGTGTGCACTGGCGGTGCGCCCCTTCCTTCCCGCGCAGACCTGGCTATGCTCTGCTTCACTCCTGCCTCCGTCACCACAAGGAAATGCCTGGGGATGCTGGCAGAGGAGGAGTTAACGTGAAGTCGTATACAGAATACGGGGTCTAGTGGAGGAGGACAGGAGCGATAAAGAATAGAAACAGCATAGGGGAGCTGACCCTACCTGTTTAAAAATTATTTTTCTGTGTAGATCTTGGTGTTAGATAAAAATTAATAAAAGTGACAAAAAGACAAAATAAAAAAGGAAGGAGAGAAGGAGAGAGAGAGAGAGAGAGAGAGAGACTGAGAAAGAACAAACAGAAGAAAGAAAGAACCAGTTTGACCAAACATGTATTCTATGCATACTCATTGCCGTAAAATCGGATCCGACTCAGAGTGACCCCTCCTTGGGTTTCCAAGGTGGTAAATCTTTACAGAAGCAGATTGCCCAACCTTCCTTCTGAGGAGTGGCTGGTGGGTTTGAACCTCCAGCCTTCTGGTTAGCAGTGAAATGCCTTAGGCACTACCCCACCAGACCTCATATATTCTATCTAAGTAGGAGGGAAAGGAAAAGGCCTTCCTTTTTTTCCTCTCTCCTTTTTTTAGTTAAATTTAAAATAAAATATGTCAAATAGTCGAAAGTATGGAGCTGAATCTCATCAAGATTTAAATTTCTACTCATCAAAAACTCTATTAAGAAAGTGAAAAGCCAACCATAGACTACAAGATATTCAATCCATATATCATAATATACGAAGAACACCTACAGATCAACAAGAAAAAACAAAGAACTTAATGTTTAAATTGGACACTTCACAAAAGAAGATATTCCGATGGTCAACAGATAAATGGAGGTCTCCAACATTATTACTCATCAGAGACATGCAAATTTAAACCACAGTGAGATACCACAAACATCCACCAGCATGGCCAAAGTTAAAGAAGACAGAAAATAGCAAGTGTATGAGAACGTAAGAAGCCCTGATGGTGCAGTGGTTAAAGCACTTGGCTGTTAACCAAAAGGTTGGTGGTTTGAACCCACCAACCACTCCAAGGGAGAACGATGAGGCGGTTGGCTTCCATAAAGATTTATAGCCTTGGAAACCCTAAGGGGTAGTTCTACTCTGTCCTTTATGGGTGCTGTGAGTTGGAATTAACTCCATGGCAGTGGGTTTGGTTTGAGCTTTTCTTCCAACAAGGTTGACAGCCTTGGAAACCCTCTAGGGAAGTTCTACTCTGTCTTGTAGGGTTGCTGTGAGTCAGAAATGACTCAACAGCAGCAAGTTTTCCTGAAACTGTGGAGCAACTGAAATTCTCACCTATTGCTACTGCTTTAGTGTAAATGGTGCAACCACTTAGAAAACTATTTGGCAGTATTTACTAAAGTCATGACTCAGCAATTCCATTTCTAGAATATATATAAAAAAAACTCACCACGGATGAGTGGGACTCATAGCGACCTCTCCTTGGGTTTCCCAGGTGGTACTCTATGGAAGCAGATTGCCCAACCTTCCTTCTGAGGAGCGGCTGGTGGGTTTGAACCTCCAGCCTTCTGGTTAGCAGTCAAGTGCCTTAGGCACTACGCTACTAGGGTATATTCAATATCGTTCACCAACATCATAATTCAAATGAATCAATTCTTCTTTGATCTTTCTTATTCTTTGTCCAGCTTTCACATGCATATGAGGCAATTGAAAAGACCTTGGCTTGGGTTTGGCAAACTTTACTCTTCAAAGTGACTTTGCTTTTAACACTTTAAAGAGGTCTTGTGCAGCAGATTTGCCTGAGGCAATAGGTCATTTGATTTCTTGACCACTGTTTCCATAAACCTTGACTGTGGATCCAAGTAAAATGAAATCCTTGACAAATGCAATCTTTTCTCTTTTATCATGATGTTAGATATTGGTCCACTTGTGGGCATTTCTGTTTTCTTTATGTTGAAGTGTAGTCTATACTGAAGGCTGTAGTCTTTGATCTTCATCAGTAAGTGCTTCAAGTTCTCTTCACTTTCAGCAGGGTTGTGTCGTCTGCATGTCGCAAGTTGTTAATGAGTCTTCCTCCAATCTTGATGCCGCATTCCTCTTCATATAGTTTCCTTCTTGGATTATACAGCTATCCATCAATTTAAAATAAGAGTGTAAAACATACTATAACACACACCAATGTATGTTTTCTAGATTTTTTTGTTAGCATACTTCCATATGTACTTGAAATCTTGTTTTCCAGTTGATTTAAAAAAAAATCCATATATTTGAATCATCTCTACTACTTATATCTTTCTTGATCCCCAGAACCAATTACCATCATGAAACAGCTCTGTATTCTCACCACCACACTTTTGAACTTCTTTATGAGTGTGCTCTGAGCCAGACATTTTTCTAGTTGCTGGGCAACAGTGAATAAAACAGACAAAAATCCTTGTCCTCATGGACTGTCACCTGAAAGGGTATGGAGGACAGATAATGAAAACAGTAATAAGTAAAATATGTGGCATGGTAATATAAGAACCCTGGTGGGACAGTAGTTAATTGCTGAACTGTTAACCAAAAGGTTGTTGGTTTCAGCCCCCCAGTGGCTGTGGGAGAAAGACATGGCAATCCATTTCCTTAAAGATTAAACCCATTGCTGTTGAGACCATTCCAATTCAGAGCAACCTTAACTGCCACATAGACTTTCCAATCTTTGCAGAAGTAGACCACCAGATCTTTGTCCCTTGGAGCGGCTGATGTGTTTGAACTGCCAACTTTCTGGTTAGCAACCAAGTGCTTTCACCAGTGCACCACCAGGGCTTCTTTCCTTAAAGATTACAGCCTAGGAAACTGTATTGGGCACTTCTATGCTGTCTTATAGGGTTGTTCTTAGTCAAAAATCAGCTTAATGGCACCTAACAAAACAACAATATGTGCAGGAGAGGTCAATAAGGAGGGTATGGTGATGGAGTTATGTTCAATTTTTAATAAAGTCAGGAAACAACTTACTGAAAATATAGCATTTAAGGAAAGACCAGAGGAAAGTGGAGTCACAGAGCCATACAGATATCTCAATCCAGGCCCAGGAAGCAGCAGCAACTGAGGCAGATGAATGCCTCTATGCTCAAGACACAACATAGAGGTAGTTACAACTACAGAGGAGTAAACAAAGTATAATAATTGGCCTCAAAGAGATAAAAGCTAGACTGGAGCATACCCTTGCAGGTATAAGGAGTTCTTAAGATGGTTGCCACTGGAGGGTGTGATGGTTAAGGCTGCGTGTCATCTTAGCTGAGTAGAGGTGTATGGAGGTCAAGTTATTAATGGAGCTTGAGCTCAGGTCCATCCCTCAGTGGGTCCAGTGGGTGTCTACACCCATCCTGTTGTGATTTCTCCAATTCCAGATTAATTGGAATAGACATACTCAGCAATGGGCAGAACCTTCACACTGAATCCTTGATATGTGGAGTAAGGACCATTATGGTAGGAAAAGCCAAGCGAAGCCATTAGAATTCCCCCTACTTAGGAAAATAGCCACATGCAATGCTGAATTCCTGGAAGAATTGCAGAGATTAGTGTCACCACCCTTGAGGAATGCAGGAGTGATGATTGCATCACATCCCCATTTACCTTGCCTATTTGGCCTGTAGGTAGACCTGGGACTGGGGGCTGCTTTTTGCTTGGAGGCAGCTCTATATTAAGGCTGTGGCCTGAGGTACACGGACTGGGGCTTGGGGGCTGCTTTTTCTTGTGGGTGGCTCTATTTTAAGGCCATTGCCTGAGGTAGGCAGGTGCAGAGGGGTTAGGAACAACTAAGGGAAACTAACTTGTCTGTCAGTTTGTCATCCTGTGGAGGCTTACTTGTTGCTATGAGGCTGGAGGCTATGCCACTGTGTTGCAAAATGCCAGCAGGGTTACCATGGTGGGCAGGTTTCAGCAGAACTTCCAGACCAAGACAGACTCAGAAGAAGGAAAAGGTCATCCACTTCTCAAACAATTGTCCAGTGAAAACCTTATGAATAGCAATGAAACACTGTCTGATATATTACTGGAAAACTTTATGAACAGCCCTGAAACATTGTATGATATGGGTCCAGAAGATGAGCCCAGAAGGTACTCAAAATTTGACTGGGGAAGAGCTGACTCCTCAGAGTAGAGATGACTTTAACAATATGGATAGAGTAAAGCTTTGGACCCTCTATTGGTTGATGTGGCATGACTCAAAATGATTAGAAACAGATGCAAAAATCTATTAATAATTGGAACATGGTATGTATAAAGTTTGAATCTAGGAAAATTGGAAGTTGTCAAAAATGAAATGGAATGCATAATGATCTATATCCTAGGCATCAGTGAGCTGAAATGGACTGGTTTCAGCCATTTTGAATCAGACAACCATATGATCTACTATGCCAGAAATGACAAATTAAAGAGAATGGTGTGGGATTCATTGTCCCAAAGAGTGTTTCAAGATTTTTCCTGAAGTACAATGCTGTCAATGATAGGGTAATATCCATATGGCTCCATGGAAGACCAGTTAATACTACTATTATTCAAATTTATGCACCATCCACCAAAGCCAAAAATGATGAAACTGAAGATATCTACCAACTTCTGCAGGCTGAAATTGACTGAACATGCAATCAAGATATGTTGATTATCACTGTGACTGGAATGCAAAAGTTGGAAACAAAGAAGAGTTAGCGGTAGTTGGAAAATATGGCCTTAGGGATAGAAATAACACTGGAGATCACATGATAAGAATTTTGCAAGACCAATGACTTATTCATTGCAAATATCTTTTTTCAACAACATATGTGGTGATTATACACCTGGACTTCACCAGATGGAATACACAGGAATCAGACTGACTACATCTGTAGAAGAGGTGATGGAGAAGTTCAACATCTTTGGTCAAAACAATGCCAGGAGCTGATTGTGGAACAGCCCATTAACTGCTCATATGCAAGTGCACGTTGAAGTTGAAGACAATTAAAAAAACTCCACAAGAGCAAAAATATGACCTTGATAATATCCCTCCTGAATTTAGAGACTATTAAAAGAATAGATTTGATACATTGATCACCAATGACTGAAAACCAGAGGAATTGTGGGATGACATCAAGAACATCATCCATGAAGAAAGCAAGAGGTCATTAAAAAGACAAGAAAGGAAGAAAATACCAAAATGGATGTCAGAAGAG
>NW_006921679.1:6326030-6332154 GCF_000298275.1 Orycteropus afer afer | reverse complement strand
ATGGATTACACCTCAATATAAAGAAAACAAAAATCCTCACAACTGGTCCAATAAACAGGTTCACGGTAGATGGAGAAAAGATTGAAGTTTAGGATTTCCCATTACTTGGTTTTACAATCAATACCAATGGAAGCAGCAATCAAGACATCAGATGATGTATTGCATTGGGCATATCTGCTGCAAAAGACCTCTTTCAAGTGATGAAGAGCAAAGATATCTCCTTGAAGACTAAGGTGCACCTAACCCAAGCCATGGTATTTTCAATGGCCTCTTATGCGTGTGAGAGCTGGACAATGAAAAAGGAAAACCAAAGAAGAGTTGATGCTTTTGACTTGTGGTGTTGAAGAAGAATGCTAAGAGTTTCATGGTCTGCTAAAAGGACTTACAAATCTTTCCTGGAAGAAGTGCAGCCAGAATGCTCCTTGGAAGTGAGAATGGCCAGACTTTGTCTGACCTTCTTTGGTCATGTTGTCAGAAGGAACCATTCCCTGGAGAAGGATATCATGCTTGCTGAAGTGGAGGGTCAACGAAGAAGGGGAAGGCCCTCAATGAGATGGACAGACACAATGGGTGCAACAATGGGCTCAGGTATAGCAAGGATCGTGAGGCTGGCACAAGACCAGGCAGTGTTTTGTTCTGTTGCATGTAGGGTCTCTATGAGTCGGAGACAACTTGATGGCACCTAACAGCAAAAACAACAACATTTGGCCTATGGAAAAAGTGGGTGGTTCTTGGAGAATGATAGTGGATTATCATAAACTTAACCAGGTGACAACTCCAATTGCAGCTGCTGTTCTAGATGTAGTTTCATTGCTTGAGCAAATTAATACATCTCCTGGTATCTGGTATGCAGCTATTGAGCTGGCTATTGTCTTTTTCTCAATTCCAGTTTTGAAGAATCACCACAAACAGTTTGTCTTCAGCTGGCAAGGTCAGCATACACTTGCACTGTCCTACCTTGGTGGTATATCATCTCTTCAGCACTATGTCATAACTTAATCCACACACTGGTCTATTACATTGATGACATTATGCTGATTGGATCTAGTAAAGAAGAAGTATTAATGACTCTAGACTTACTGGAAAGACATTTGTGTGCATAAATGTGGGAAATTCACCCAACAAAAATTCAGGCATCTTCAACCTCAATGAAATTTCTAGGGGTACAGTGGTATGGGGCATGCCAAAATATTCCTACTAAATGAAGGATAAATTATTGCACCTCTCACAACTAAAAAAGAGGTACAGTGACTGGTGGGCCTCTTTGAATTTTGGAGGCAACATATCCCTCATTTGGGTGTACTACTTTGGCTTATTTATCAAGTGACTTGAAAAGCTGCTAGTTGTGAATGGGGCCCAGAACAAGAGAAGGCTCTGTAACAGATTCAGGCTACCATGCAAGCCACTGGGCCACTTGTGACATATGATTCAGCTGGCCTAATGGTGCTTGAAATGTCAGTGATAGATAGAGATGCTGTCTGAAGTGTGGTAGGGTCTCACTGGTGATTTATAGTACAGACCCTTAGGATTTTGAAGCAAAGCCTGCTATCCTCTGTAGATAACTATTCTCTTTTTGAGAAACAGCTTTTGGCTTGTTACTGGGCCTTAGTAGAGACTGAACACCTTACCATGGGCCACAAATTTACATGAGGTCTAAGCTGCCCATCATGAACTGGGTGATGTCTGATCAATAGAGTAATAAAGTTGGACATGCACAATAGCACTTTATCATTACATGAAAGTGGTATATAAGAGATTAGGCTAGAACAGGATGTGAAGACACAAGTAAGTTGTATGAGGAAGTGGCCCAAATGCCCATGGTCTCCCTTCTCTCATATTACTTTCTCTCTCCCAGTCTTCACCTATGTCCTCATGGGGAGTTCCTTAACATCAGTTGACTAAGGAAGAGAAAACTTGTGCCTGATTTACACAATAGTCAGGCAATGCTCAAAAGTGGACAACAGTAGTACTGAAGCCCCTTTCTGGGACCTCCCTGAAGTACAGTGGTGAAAGGAAATCCTCCCAATGGACAGAACTTTGAGCAGTGCACCCAGGTGTTCACTTTGTTTAGAAGTAGAAATTGCCAGATGTGTGACTGTATACTGATCCATGGGCTGAGGTCAATGGTTTGGGTGGGTGGTCAGACACATGGAACATGATTGCAAAATTTGTGACAAGGAAGTATGAGGAAGAGTTATGTAGACAGACCTCTCTGAAAGAGCCAAATAAGTGAGGATATTTGTGTCTCACGTGAAAGCTCAGCAAAGGGTGGTCTCAGCAGAGGAAGATTTTAACAATCAAGTGGATAGGATGACACATTCTACATGGGTACCAATCATCCTCTTTCTCCAGCCACTCCTGTCATTGTCAATGGGCACAAGGATAAAATGGTCATAGTGACAGACATAGAGGTTATGTATGGGCTCAGCAACATGGACTTCCACTCACCAAGGCTGACTTGGCTACACCCACTGCTGGGTGCCCAATCTGCCAGCATTAGAAACCTATACTGAGTCCCTGAAATGGAACCACTCCTCATGACAATTGGCCAGCAACCTGGCAGCAGGTTGATTACATTGGAAATCTTTCACCACAGAAAAGACAGTTTTACATTCTTATTGAAATAGACACTTACTTTAGATATGGGTTCTCTTCCCTGAATGTAATGCTTCTGCCAAAACTACCATCCATGGACTTATAGAATGCCTTATGCACTGTCATAGTATCCCACACAGCATCACCTTGGATTAAGAGCTCACTTTACAGCAAATGAAGTGCAGCAATGGGCCCATGGAATTCAATATTTTTATCATGTTCCCCATCATCCTGAAACCACTGGCTTCATAGAATGATGGAATGGCCTTCTAAAGACATGACTATGGAGCAAAAGTTGGGGCAGTGTTGTCTAGAAGGTTGTATATCCTCTGCATCACCATCCAATATATTATACCATTTCTCCAATAGCCATGATTCACAAGTACAGGAACCAGGGTAAAAATGGGAGTGGCACCACTCATATTACCCCTAGTGACCCACTTGCAAAAGTTTTGCTTCCTGTCCCTGGGACCCTATGCATTGTAGGTCTGGAGGTCTTAATTCCAAAGGGAGGAATACTCCTACCTGGAGACACAGTACTGATTCCATTGAACTGGAAGTTAAGAATGCTATCCAGCCACTTTGGGCTCCTCATAGCTTGGATCAACAGGCACAGAAGGGAGCCACTGTATCAGTTGGTGTGATTGATCCTGATTACCAAGGGGAAATTGGATTGATACTACATAATGGAGGTAAAGAAGAGTATGTCTGGAATGTATGAAATTCCTTAGGATGTCTCTTAGTACAACCATGCCCTATGATTAAAATCAATGGAAAACTATAGCAACATGGCTGACATGACTGCTAATGGCCCAGATGCTTCAGGAATGAAGATCTGAGTTACCTAACCAGACAGAGAACCAAGCTCAGGTGAGGTGCTTGCTGAGGGCAAAGGAAATACAGAATGGGTGGTGGGAGAAGGTATTTCTAAATACCAGCTATGACCACATGACCAATTGCAGAAATGAGAACTATAGTTATTGAGTCTTTCTTGTATGTGTGCATCAAATATTTTTCTTTTCTTTAATTATAAAATATAAGATGTAAATGGAGCTAGTGCATTCTGGTTGTACTGTGTTCATTGTATCATCTTAGGCACAAGAATAACTTTATATTGTCTTTATTTAGAGATTATATATGCTTCAAGGAGATGTGTACAGGTGCCAAATTAACAAGGAGTGCACTGTGATAGTGAAGGTTGTGTGTCAAGTTGGCTGGGCCATGATTCTCAGTGGTTTGGCAGTTATGATGTAGTTCGGCAGTTCTATGATGATGTAACTACCCCACATGATGAGATTTGATATAATGTAATCACTTCCATCATGAGATCTGCTATGAGCATCCAATCAGTTGAAAGTGCGTTTCCTCAGGGGTATGACCTGCATTCAATATACATGGATGTTCTGGTTTTTTGCTTGATCTGGATCTTGCATGTGACTTGTCATCATGTGACCTCTGGTTCTTTTGTTGTGAGCCAGCCACCTGCTGTACTGCTGGCTGATCTTGGGATATGTTAGCATCCACAGCCCGTGAGCCACCAGCCTTTTGTCTGACCTACTAATTTTGTGTTTGTTAACCCTCTGCAGTTATGTGAGTCAAGAGAAGCCTCCAGCCTGATGTTTGACTAATGAACTTGCATGATCCATTTCCTTGACATAAATCTTTGTATATATTTGAACCCACTGCCATCAAGACAGTTCTGACTTATACCAACCCTATAGAAGAGAATAGAACTGCCTCATGGGGTTTCCAAGACTGTAAATATTTACAGAAGCAGATTGCTTCATCTCTATGAACATACCAATCTGCTTCTTGGATTATTTGCTCAGCATACAGATTGAATAAGTATGGTGAAAGATACAACCCTGATACACACCTTTCCTGGTTTTGAACTGTACAATATCCCTTTGTTCTGTCTGAACAAGTGCTTCCTGGTCTAGGTATAGGTTCTGCATGAGCACAGTTAAGTATTCTGGAATTCCCATTCTTAGCAAAGTTATCCATAATTTGTTATGACCCACAAAGCCAAATGACTTTGTATAGTCAACAAAACACAGGTAAGTATCACCCTGGTATTTTCTATTTTCAGTCAAGATCCATCTGACGTCACCAATGATATCCTTCATTTCACATCCTCTTCTGACTCTAGTTTTAATTTCTGGCAGTTCCCTATTAATGTATTGCTGCAACTGTTTTTCAGTTATCTTCAGCAAAACTTTACTTGCTTGTGAAATTAATAATGAAACCAAAAAACCATACTCACTGACATCAAGTCAGATCCAACTCATAGGAACCCCTCCTTGCGTTTCTGAGGTGATATCACTACAGAAGTAGATTGCCAACCTTCTTTCTGAGGAGTGGCTGGTGGGTTTGAACCACTAGTCTTCTGGTTAGCAGTCAAATGCCTTAGGCACTATGCCACCAGAGCTTGTTAATTAATTTGCACATTTTGTTGATTAAAGCCAAAAACTCTATGGGGAAGTTCTACTCTGTCACATAGGTTTGCCTTTAGTCACAACAACAATGATAGCTACTGTGCTCACCCATACCATTGAGCCTTAAAATGTTTGCCTATCTTGAAGCAGAATGTTTAAAAACCAGTGTGCCAATGTGGCAGCTGGGTACATGTACTCACAGAATCACAAGTGTTGCAGAAAGCAAAAGGAGCTAATCCAGAGATCTCTGGATGTCAAGAGTCAACAAAGGAAAGTCAACAAAGGAAAGATGAGGGGCTTGGAGGGTAGGCACAGAGATATGGGAAATTCCAGTGTGGAGACCCAGGAATGAGAAAAGATGCAGGAGGATGGGGGATTCTAAATGGGGCATATGACTAAAATCCAGGGCTATATGAAAACCAAAGATATTTCAGAAACAGATCTGTTTTAAAGTGAAATAGTAAGCAGAAATATAAAATACATTACCAAGGTGGAGCCGACAGAGATTTGATGAACATAATCACTAACATTTATTGATGGCTTGTCAGGTATCAGGCACTGTTTCACTCACTTACATGGTTTAACTCAGTGGTTCTCAAACTTTTGTTGTACATTAGAATCACTTGCAGGGCTTTTGTCTTTCTAGGTCTGGGTAGGACCAGAAAATCTCCATTTCTAACAAGTTCCCAGGTGATGCTGTTGCTGCTGCCTTGGGTACTACAATTTAGGAATCATTGGTTTTAATGAATTCTGACCAATTCCTATAAGGGAGATTCTATTATTATCTATATTTTACAGAAGAGGAAACTAAGGCATAGAGAGATTGAGCAATGTAGCAATGCACCCCTCTACACTCACCACTAAGGAGGTGGTACTCAAAACTCACAGCCATCAAGTCAATTCTGACTCATACTGACCCCCATTGAGTTTCCAAGGCTGTAAATCTTATTTTATTTATTTATTTTTTTAATTTATTGTGATTTGGGTGAAGATTTACAGAGAAAATTCACTTTCCATACAGCAGTTCACATATACTTTGTCTCATGTCATTGACCACAGTTTATCACAATGCAACAGCTCCCCTCCCACTTCCT
>NW_006921679.1:6293811-6297429 GCF_000298275.1 Orycteropus afer afer | reverse complement strand
TCTCAGAGGTCTCACCAGGCTCTATCAGAGCAGCAAACCTGGTCTTTTTTTTTTTTTTCCTTTTATGATTTTGAGTTTTGTTCCACATTATTCTCCCACTCTATCCAGGATCTCCTGCACCAATTCCCCTCCAAGTGGTTGACAGTGGTTGCCAGGCACCATCTAATTCTTCTGGTCTCATGGTCATACAGGCTGAGGATTGCATGGTCTACCAGTCCTTTGGACTAATTATTTCCATGCATCTTTGATTTTCTTTATTCTTCTTTGCTCTGGAGGAGGAGAGACCATCATTGCATCTAGATGGCCACTTGCAAGCTTTTAAGACCCTGGTCACTACTCACCAAAGCAGGATGTGAAACAATGTTTTTGTGTAGTATGTTATGCCAATTGAGCTCAAAGTCCTCTGTGACTATGGCCCCAAGCTCACATGTCCAACTACTCACTCCCTGCAGGTAGCTGGCTGTCGCCAAGAAGTCATCAATCACAACCTTGCCCCTTGTCAGCTCTACTATACACCTGGACATTCTTACAGCACATACAAATATGCTTGTAGAAACATCAGCTGCCAACCCTATACATGGTCATGGACACACCCCTTGCCTAGACATACCTGAACATTCAGCCTATCCACCCATTCTATACACCTGTAGATCAATGCTTGCCATCACTGACAACACAGTACTGTGTATGCAAAAGAGTGTATCTTTGTTGTCTGTACCTCCCATGTACCTCTCTATGTCTTCCTCTTCCACAATGCCACTGTGTTGACCATTTACATTCGGTATATTGTCCTTCCCTTCACCCAGATCAATACTTGTCTCTACCTATGTCGCAATGTTCCCCAAAGTGACATCTTTTCTTGACTAGGGTGTTGATTGTGGATCCAAGTAAAATTAAATCCCTGACAACTTCAATTTTTTTCTCCATTTATCATGATGCTGCTTATTGGCCCAGTTGTGAAGAATTTTATTTTCTTTATGTTGAGTTGTAATCCATCCTGCAGACTGTAGTCTTTGATCTTCATCACTAAGTGCTTCAAGTCATTTTCACTTTCAGCAAGCAAGGATTTGTCATTTCCAAATCACAGGTTGTTAATGGTTCTTCCTCCAATCCTTATGCTGTGTTATTCTTCATATAGTCTGGCTTCTCAGATTATTTGCTCATCATACAGATTGAGTAAGTATGGAGAAAGGATACAACCCTGATGTACACTCCTCCTGATTTTAAACCATACAGTGTCCCCTTGTTTTATTGAATGACAGCTTCCTGGTCTATGAAGTGACAATGGCTAGACTTTGTCTCATGTACTTTGGATATATTATCAGGAGGGACCAGTGCCTGAATAAGAACATAATGCATGGTCAAGTTGAGGATAAGAGAGAAAAAGGAAAACCTCATGAACACAATTAAATGTTCTGGAATTCCCATTCTTCACAACGTTATCCATAATTTGTTATGATCCACACAGTTGAAAGCCTTTGCCTAGTCAATAAAATACAGGTAGGCATCTTTCTGGTATTCTTTGATTTCACCTAAGATCCATCTGACATCAGCAATGATATCCCTTGTTCCATGTCTTCTTCTGAATCCAGCTTGCATTTCTGGAAAGTCCTCATTAATATACCGCTGCAACTATTTTCGAACTATGTTCAGCAAGATTTTACTTGCAATAGTGACTGGGATCTTAAAAGCTTGCACGTAACTACCTAGATGCAACGATTGGTCTCTTCTTATCCAGAGTAAAGAAGAGTGAAGAAAACCAAAGATTCATGGAAACAATTAGTCCTAGTGACTGGTACATCATGTGATCCACAGTCTATGTGACTATGAGACCACCAGAACTAGATGGTGCCTGGCTACCACTGTCAATCACTCAGAGGGGGATCTATGTAGGAGATCCTGGACAGAGAGGGAGAACAATGTGGAACAAAACTCAAAATCACTTAACTGCCCTTCAGGTCTGGAATGGAACCCACATCTGTGGCTCCCAGCCAAAAAAAACACAGGCATATGAGTTGAACATTTACCTGAGGTAGATACACTCCATGGAGAGAACAATCATGGGAGAAAGAAGGGCTGTTTATGCACAGGGAGACAGCTTCTGGGGCAGGAGTACATGGAGGGATGGACACAGAAAAGAGGTAACTATTGGGAAGAAGTGGGAGGAGAGCTGTTGCATTGGGGTAAATTGTGGTCAATGTCATGAGACAAAGTGTATGTGAACTGCTGTATGGAAAGTGAATTTGCTCTGTAAATTTTCACCCAAATCACAATTAAAAAGAAGAAAAAGTGAAAAAAGATTTTACTTGCAAGTTATATTAATGATATAGATCGATAATTGCCACATTCTGTGGGATCACTTTTCTTTGGGATGGGCACAAATATCAATCTCTTCCAGTCAGTTGGCCAGGTAGTTGTTGGCCAAATTTCTTGGTATAAACCATTAAGTGGCTCTAGAGCTACACCCATTTGTTGAAACATCTCAATGGGCATTCCATCAATTCCTGAAGCCTTGTTTTTCACCAGTTCTTTCAGTGCAGTTTGGACTTCTTCCTTCAGTACCATTGGTTCATGATCATATGCTACCTCTGGAAATATTTGGACATTGACCAATTCTTTTGGTACAATGACTCTGTGTATTCATACTATCTTCTTTTGATGCTTCCTGCATTATTCAAAATTTTGTCCATAGAATGAATCCTTCAATATTGCAACTTGAAGCTTGAATTTTTCCTTCAGTGTTTTTGGCTTGAGAAATGCTGAGTTTGTCCCCCCCCCCCTTTTTTTTAAATTCTAGGTCTTTGCATATTTCATTATAATACTTTAATTTGTCATCTTGAGATGCCCTTTGACATCTTCCATTCAGTTCTTTTATTTCAGCACTTCTCCCATTTGATTTAGCTACTCTTTGTTCAAGAGCAAGTTTTGGAGTCTCTTCTGACATCTATTTGGGTCTTTTCTTCCTTTCCAGTCTTTTTAATGACCATTTGCTTTCTTCATGTATGATGTTCTAGATGTCATCCCACAACTTGTCTGGTCTTTGGTCATTGGTGTTCAAGACATCAAATCTATTCTTCAGATGGTCTCTAAATTCAGGTGGGATATAATTAATGTTGTATTTTGGCTCTCGTGTACTTATTTTACTTTTCTTTAGCTTCAACTGGAATTTGTATATGAGCCACTGATGGTCTGTTCCACAGTCAGCTCCTGGCCTTGTTTTGAGTGATGATATTGAGGTTCTACATTTTCTCTTTCCACTGATGTATTCAATTTGATTTCTGTGTATTCTATCTGATGAGTTACACGTGTATAGCTGTCATTTATGTTCTTGAAAAAAAGTATTTGCAGTGACTAAGCCATTAGTCTTGCAAAGTTCTATCATGCAATCTTTGGTGTCATTTCTATCACCAAGCCCATATTTCCCAACTACTAATGATTCTTCTTTGCTTCCAAGTTTTACATTTCAATCATCAATAATTACAAATACATCTTGAGTGCATGTTTAGTCAATATCGAACTGCAGAAGTTGGTAAAAATCTTCAGTTTCTTCATCCTTGGCATTAGTAGTTGGTGCATTAATTTGAATAATAGTTTTATGAACGGATCTTCCTTTTAGGC
>NW_006921679.1:6266359-6293071 GCF_000298275.1 Orycteropus afer afer | reverse complement strand
GACTATGGTCCCAAGCCCGCAGGATCAACTACTCGGTCCCTCTGGGTACTTCAGGATAGATCTTGAGATGTTCTTTTTGATGATGAATGCAATGCCATTCCTCTTCAATTTGTCATTCCCAGAATAGTAGATCATATGATTGTCTGATTCAAAATGGCCAATACTAGTCCATTTCAGCTCACTATGCCTAGGATATCAATCTTTATGCTTTCCATTTCAGTTTTTACAACTTCCAATTTTCCTAGATTCATACTTCATACATTCCACCTTCCAATTTTTAATGGGTGTTTGCAGCTGTTTCTTCCCATTTGGAGTTGTGCCCCATCAGCAAATGAAGGTCCCAACAGCTTTATTCCAACCACATCATTAAGGTCGATTCTACTTTGGGGAAACATCTCTTCCCCAGTCATATTTTAAGTGTCAACTGAGGGGCTCATCTTCAGGCACTATATCAGACAATGTTTCATGTCTAATCATAAATTTTTCCAATAATATATCAGACAGTTTTTCAGTATAAAGTTTTCAGTGGCCAGTGTTTTCAGAAGTGAATGGCCCTGTTCTTCTTCTCAGTCTGTCTTTGTGTGGAAGCTCTGCTGAAACCTGTCCACCATGGGTGACCCTGCTTATATTTGAAATGCTGGTGGCATAGCCTCCAGCCTCACAGCAACATGCAAGCCACCACAGTGTGACAAACTGAGAGACAAGTGGTCCATTTGGATGCTAAACACCCAACTTCAGAGTGTCAGCTCTAGGGGAAGGGTTTCTCTTTCTGTGTCTACTGGTTCTAGGAGGTTTACAGCCAGGGACCCTGGGTCCAAAGGACATGCTTCACTTCTGGCTCTTCTTCCTGGTGATACTTCTTTTTGTCCTTCTGAATTGAAGAACTACTCCATCTGGACCACTTAAATTAACTTAATATGAAATTGTTATTTGAAGACCTATAACTCTCCCATATTTTTTCAATTTATTCGGACTCCAACTTGATTCAATGTGAATTACTAAAACACTGCCAATCCTTAATGTAGTACCCTAAAGAGTACCTGTCACTTTAATAAAGAACACTTTAATAAATAAATGATTACATACCTTGAGCACAACTCCTTGTTTTCAGATATCCTTAGCTGGCTATCAAATGAAATCAGTTACTGGCTGTGTTGTATTTTACTAACTTGACTGCTTGTTTTAATTGCTGTTATAACTGTCCTCAGCCTAGTTAAATGGCTTATATAATATGTATTAAATACCTGTATCCAAAATGCAATGCCACTTGCTATACTAAAGGTAATGAACTTAGAAAAAATATCATGTTCAGAAGATTTACAGTTCACATGTTAGCCAGAAGTCTTCTTGCCTTGACAAGTTGTTCTTCCAGCTTGGCCTAGGTTTATACCCTGAAGTATCACAGACATGAAGGCCCAAACTATGGCATGACAAAGATAAAAAGATGGTATCTGGTTACCCTTTAAAGGATAGCATCTGGGGTCTTAAAACCTATTCCAAATACGTGGCTATTTAGTTGACTCAAGAAAATGAAGTTGATGGCATTCTTGTAACAGTGATCAATGAATTTCCATGGAAATTCTTGATCAAAAGTGAGGAATAATAAGGAGTGCTTTTCAAACTTTAAAACCAAGGCACTTGGCATGACCAAGGCTTCTCGCTGAGAGGTAGGTATTTGCCAGTTTGATGATTTCTCAGAAGTTACTCTTGCCATGAAATTCCGGAAAGTTTGCTAACTAGGTCAAGAGTTGCTCACTAGGTTTCGAGATGTTCCACACAGATTAAGACATGCCTGCAGATGTCAAGATGTGCTATAAAGATTATCTTTAAAAAAATGTTCCAGGAAACTTGCGGGTAGCTGTAGTTTATCTCCTACAATTTCCCTCCACTTTTTATTTCCCATCACCAATAAGAATTATTTCTAAACAAAGTCACATAATTACCAATCAACCATAATACTCTTCAACCTGTCTTTCATGCTTGGGTTTTTTTGCCTTTATAACCCCTGTAATTGAATAGTTCATGGGAGAAATCAGTGAGTTACTTTCACTTTGTATTTGCTAGAACTTAATCTGTACATCTATTCCTTAAATAAACTCTTTGGTTTAATTTTAACAGAGACTTGGGTTTTACTCTTTTATACTAGGGTTTGGATGAATTTGCAACTGTTATATTAGATGCAGTTATCCTCTGTGTGTTTTTGTTGGTTGACGTCATGTTGGTTGAGACCCCATGTGGCAGTTAAGTTGTGTGTCAACTTGGCTGGGCCTGGTTTTGAGTGGCTGGGCAGCTGGATGTAGTTCTTCCCCATGATGAGACTGTAATCGACCCTGTGGTGGAATTTACTGGAGCAGCTGAGTAGCTGCCTTAGGAATGTGGTCTGCCTCCGTTATATGAGAAGCAGTTTGAGAAAGATCTCTGCAGCTTTTTGGCACACTTGAACCCTGCATATAGCTAAGTCTTCAGTCAGCAGCCTGCCATATTTCCTGCTGATCTTGGGACTGTCTCTGGACTTAAATTACTGGCTTGTCATATTGTTTGGTAATCTTAGGACTGTGCCATTTTATTTGTTGACCTTGGGTTTGTCAGCCTCAGCAGCTAGCAGCTGCCGGAGTTGAGAGAAGCCTCCAGCTTCAGTGGGCCAGGAGCAAGAGGCAGAGCTGAAGCCCAAAGTTAAGGGGTTTTCATCTAGCCCCTAGAGCTGGCACTTTGAACTGAGACTTCTAGCCTCCTAAACTGTAAGAGAATAAAGTCCCATTTGTTAAAGCCACCCATTTGTGGTATTTTCTGTTAGAGCAGCATGAAGTAACCCAAACACCCCATGTACCTAGCCTAGTCCTATGCCATCTTCCTGTTGTTGGTGTATGGTCAAATCTGTTGTGACCACTGTGTATTCTGAGTGCCTTTCAACCTAGGGGCTTGCCTTCCAGCACTACATTGGACGATATTCTGTTGTGATCCATAGGGTTTTCATCTTTTAATTTTTGGAAGTAGATGGCCAGGTCTTTCTAGTCTGTCTCAATCTGGAAGCTCCACTGAAACCTGTCCACCATGGGTGACCTGCTGGTATTTGAAATACTGGTGACGTAGCTTGTAGCCTGACAGCAACACGCAAAGCCACCACAGTAGGCCAGACTGACAGATGGGTGGTGGCTCCTTTCTTTAGTATGTATCTAAATTGACACAAATATTCTTAGACATTCCTTGTATGTGGGTGGCATTTTAATACTTTCATTCTCTTTTGACAGAATGGTCCTAGTCATTACTTGTGATAGGTAGTTTCAAAAATCCCAAGGATTTCAAAAATGCGTACAGTAGCCACATAATCATAGAGTGCCTTTAAACAAAATGATTACAAAAAACAAGAATCAATATATCTAAGTGAAAAAGATTAAACTTAAATGAACTATAACCATTCATTAGGAGGGAATTTTAGAAACCCTTAGATTGAACGTAGCTTTTGTGAAAATGAGAACTGTTAATTACTATTGGTTAATGCAAGGTCCTGAAAAAGATTCTTCACACTGTTTTGCAGCATTCATTAGTTTCAACCCAGAGCTACTGAATTACCCTCTGGTGACGTAGTGCTTAAGACATTTGGCTGCTAACCAGAAGGCTGGTGGTTCAAACCCACCAGCCACTCCTTGGAAGGAAGACTGGACAATCTACTTCCATAGAGATACCACCTCAGAAGCCCAAGGAGGGGTCTCTATGAGTCAAATGGACGAGACAGAAGTGAGTTTAGTTTTCTTTCTTTTTCTTTTTCTTTTTTTTATGAACAAAGCATTACTGAGCTGTGCCATCTTGAACAGTTCTGAAACAACTTACCAGGAAAGTGCATTGGGATAAGTTTACTTTGCTTTTTCTAATAAGATACTTCATAACCTTTAAATATTATTGTCTTTGAAATGAAATGCTTATGAATGTCTCCAGTGAATGAAGAAGGTGGCTGTAAAGAGCTCAATGGATGTGAGTGTATGACATCTTTCTATTGTGTGATTTGAAGATAATGAAGTGAAAAATATCTCAATTTGTTTTAAATGATGGATGCTCTCTACTATAAAGAAACACTAAATCATATATATTATATTATATGCTACTCAATTTCATGTTGTACTGTGATAAATGCACGATAAAACCTGGCCTACATCTTAGAATTCACCCAAAAATGCCATCATTATTTCCATTTTATATGTGGGATGGCTAGGTCCTGGCAGGGTTTAGCAACTTTCCCTAGTTAACCAAGTAGTCTTCAGTGGAGGACTAATATCCAAGTGTGTTGTATCCAATAGCAATGGCTTACCAAACAAATGCCCCCTGAAGGGTAAGAATAACCTCACCTAATGGATTTAACTGTGAGACCTTGATGGTTCAGTGGTAGAATTCTCACTTTCCATATGGGTGGTTCAATTCCAGGGCAATGCACAGCTACCACCTATCTGTCAGGGGATCCTTGTGTGTTACTCTGATGCTAAACAGGTTTCAGTGGAGCTTCTAGACTAAGGCAGGCTAGGAAGAGAGGCCTGGTGATCTTCTTCTAAAAATCAGCCAATGAAAACCCTATGGATCACAACAGTCTGATATGCAATCCGTCATGGGGGTGGTTCAGGACTGGACACCATTTTTTATGAGTTGGGGGTTGGTTCACTATAGCCAACTACAGATTCAACTATCAACTAGGAGTGAACATTTATTAAGTGGTGGCAGTGATCCAGTTTTTAACATTGTGTTCTCAGTCTCCTCTTGGCTTCCAAGAAGGCAAGAGCCAAAATAAAATCACTTCAAAGTTTGAAAGAAATTTCAAAAGACACCACAGATAGCAATTACATGGATGGATGCTAATAGACGTGTTCTTAACTGATCCAGTCACAGCTATCTGGCCTCTGCAGAATTATGTTCAGACCTTTACAGGCACAACAGGTTTTTTTTTTTTTTTTTTTTTTTTTTTAATAAACGAGTGAATAGAAATACCTGTACTTTTCTAAGGGAGTGAGGTCTGTTGTGTGACTTCGAGGCAGGGCTGTCCAAGATGGCGATGGAAGCTGTCTTCTTTGCCCTTCAGGAACCCTGGGAGACAAGGACAGGCACGTGACTGTGTGCTCTGCCTTCATTTCCTCAACACTCAGCACACTACTTAGCCCTGGGTACAACTTCTGTCTCATCTTGTCCCAAAGATCACTAACCACTCAACACTGTTTCCACCTGTCTATTCTCTCAACTCTCTTTCCTCTTGACTGGAGGTGGTAAACTGGACCCTTCAGGTCAGATACAGTTTGCTTGACCCACATGGAGTTGACTGTCATGCTTTTAGTTTTTACTTTTTAACTTGAGTTAATGGCTAAGGTTTAATATTTCCATGTAAATCTGAATTCTAGCTTTTTTTTTTAAAAAAAAAAAATCAGATTTGCATATACTGAACCAATATTCCACATAGCAAGCAGCAAGTGCTTGGAGCAGAGTACTGGCTTGCCTAAAATGTAGCCATGATCCCCATTCCTTCTACTGTATCTCATCCAGCCAACTCCAATCATGCCTGGTGCCCAGAGGCATTTGACTGCTAACCAGAAGGCTGGAGGTTCAAACCCACCAGCCACTCCTCAGAAGGAAGGTTGGGCAATCTATTTCCATAGTGATGTTGCCTCAGAAACCCAAGGAGGGGTCACTATGAGTCAGATCTTACTCGACAGCAGTGAGTCTGGTTTTTGGTTTTTTTGGTTGGCCATTTATCAGGGAGCTCTGGTGGTGTAGTGCCTAAGCCATTTCACTGCTAACCAGAAGGCTGGTAGTTCAGACCCACCAGCCACTCCCCGGAAGGAAGATTGGGCAATCTATTTCTGTAGTGATACTGCCTTGGAAACCCAAGGAGGGGTCACTATGAGTTGGATCCTACTCGATGGCAGTGAGTTTGGTTTTCGTTTTATTGGCCATTTATCAGCCCATGAAACCATTGCCCCCTCCTTTTTGAAACTATTCTCTTGTCTGCTCTAGCTCCCTCCTCTTTCCAACTACCTCTCTCTGTTCTCTGTCCCTTGTCTTCCTTCTCCTATCACGTAAATTGAGGTGTCACCTAACATGAGCTCTGTCTTGTCTTTCTCTTCTCTCTCTTGGTTCCTCACACATTCCTGGGACTTAAATTAACAATGCTTGAAAGATGAAGCTTATACACATGTATCCATTCAACCAAATATTGTTGAGCATGAAGATCAAAATGAAACCTGACATTGTGAATTTCCTGCAGGAGCTCAGGAAGTTTGATGTGGAACAAATAATTACAATACAATTTGACAAATGCTACAGTAGTGGTGCTTACCAAGTCCAAGGGAGGAGTCCTGAGGGAGGAATGGGTGTTACCCTGTTGGGGCTAGAGCAGAATCCTCAGAAACAGCAGCAGCAGGAATAATGTTTTAGAGATCTTTGTTTTTCTTGTGTTTGGGAAAGCCTTTCAAGCAGCTTGCTGTTAATCAAGCAATGGTGATAATCCACTAGTGATCAAATTAAACATACCCCACTCTGACCTCTTATGTTCTTAACCACCTGCCCCTCACTCATGCTGCCCCCCCCCCAGTCTATCTCTCTCTTTCACTCACACACACTCCTCTAAACACTGTCTCTTTCTTTGGATTTTCCTATACCACCTGCTGGCACTCCTATTCTCCCAGGAACCTAGCCTTAGAGATATATGTCATCCTTGACCTTCCTCTCTCCTACCCTATCGGTTGTCAAATTTTGAGGACTCTTCCCTTAAACATCTCTTGAATCCACACCACTTTTTCATCTCGGTGGCTAGACCTGAGTGTAGGTGACTAGGACATTGTCTCAGCTGGACACCTCCAGAAGCCTCCTAAGGACTCTGCCCTTTCCTGGATCTTCCGTTCCTGTACTCCTGCTGTCCGGGCTCCTAGAGCCCAGATCTGCGAAACAGCCACAGGAATGCAGAACTGCCAGACTGGACTCTAATTTTGATGCATATTAATTCACTGAATCCTTACAACAATCCTACTAGAAAACCAAAGGTGGGGGCGGGGGGACCAAACTCACTGCCATGAAGTCAGTTCCAACTCATAGCGACCTTCATTGGATTTCCAAGGCTGTAAATCTTTACAGAAGCAGACTGGCTCATCTTTCTTCTGTGGAGTGGCTGGTGGGTTCCAGCCACTGACCTTCTAGTTAGCAGTCAAATGCTACACCAGCAGAGCCCCTTAATCCTACAAGAGTGGACTATTTCATCCTCCTAATAATTTACCCAAGGATCTCTGGTGGTGTAGTGGTTAAGACATTTGACCACTAACCAAAAAGTCAGTAGTTTGAACCCACCAACCACTCTGTGGAAGAAAGATGAGGCCGTCTGTTTCTGTAAAGATTTATAGCCTTGGAATCCCATGGGGGTTGTTATGAGTCTGAACTTACTCAATGGCAGTGAGTTTTGTTTATTTTTGAGGTAATAATTTGCTCAGGTGGGCCCATCTAGAGATTGTCTGACACTGGAGCCCACCCACTGAATCAGCATCCTCTATCAAACTTAGCAAAAGAGTTCTGGTGGTGAAGAGCCTAAAGCATCTGACTGCTAATTTCAGGTTGGTGGTTCAAACCCACCAGCCACTCCTCGGAAAGGGGACAGGACAATCTGCTTCTATAAAGATTTACCACCTTGGAAACCCAATGAGGATCGCTATGAGTTGGAATCAACCTGATGGCAGTGGGTAGTTGGGTATTGCATTAGCATGTTCTTGCTCAAAAACTGCCAGGGACTCCCCTTTATTTACAGAATACTGTCTCCATTCCCTAGAGCATTGGCAACTTGGCCTGAGCCAGCTCTTTAGTTTGCCTCTCCACTCCTCAGTTTTCTTGAAGCGTTTGTCCTGGGGATGAAGAGTTAACACCGTAACACACTGAAGGCAGTGCCATTAGTAGTAATTACACTCTTGACCCTTTTCTTTCTTGCCCAATCAGTTGTCGAATTCTGAGAATTCTTCCTTTAAATGTCTCATGAGTCCACATCCTCCTTTTCAGTTCAGGGACCATTGGTTTTATCTATCTCTGTTCTCTATCACAAACCTTATGCTTCAGTAACAAATTCATTACAGTTCCCTGGACATGCTACTCCCCCTCTCCTGTGACTTTGACCATCTGCCTCAAATGTTCTCTCCATCTTTCTTTGGCCTATGGAAATGTTACATCCTCAATTGGCACAATTCCACCCCACCATGGTCTCTGTGTTGATTTATTTTCTGCTATCTGGTCTCTAGTCCTGCACCCGAGACATTGACGGCTCAGGGGTAGAATTCTCCCCTTCCATGTAAGGGACCAGGTTTGATTCCTGGCCAATGCATCAGTGGAGGTTTGTGGGTTGCTTTGGTGCTGAACGGGTTTCAGCAGAGCTTCCAGGCTGAGATGGACTGGGAAGAAAGGCCTGATGATCTACTGCCGAAAATCAGGCACTGGAAACCCTATGGATCACAATTGTCCAACCTGCAACTCATCATGGGGATGGTGCAAGACTGGCTGGGCTTTCTGTTCTGTTGTATATGGGGTTGCCACGAGTCAGGGGCCTACTCTATGGCAGCTAACAGCAACCACAGCCCTACAGTCTATCAGAATTAAGCTCTTCCTCCTTTGTGTTTTTAGACCACTTTGTTCATGCTTATAGTCTTACTTCATTCTGAGCTTATGCATTACACCTCAACATAAAGAAAACAAAAATTCTCACAACTGGACCATTAATCAACATCATGATGAATGGAGAAATCATTGAAGTTGACAGGGATTTCATTTTACTTAGATCCACAATAGTGGAAGCAGTAGTCAAGAAATCAGACTTCGTATTGCACTGGGCATATCTGCTACAAAAGACCTCTTTCAAGTGTTAAGAAGCAAATATGTCACTTTGAAGACTAAGGAGTGCCTAACCCAAGTCATGGTATTTTCACTTGCCTCATAAGCATGTGAAAGCTGGACAATGAATAAGGAAGACAGAAGAAGAGTTGATGCCTTTGAATTGTGGTGTTGACAGAGAATACTGAAAGTACCATGGACTGCCAGAAGAACATACAACTCTGTCCTGGAAGAAGTGCAGCCAGAATGCTTCTTTGAAGTGAGAATGACCAGACTTCATTTCACCTACTTTGGTCATGTTGTCACAAAGGACCATTGCCTGGAGCTGGATATCATGCTTGGTAGAGTAGAGGGTCATAGAAGAAGGGGAAGACCTTAAATAAGATGGATTGACACAGTGGCTGCAATGATGGGTTCAAGCATAGCAAGGAATGTGAGGCTGGTGGGGGACTGGGCAGTGTTTCATTCTGTTGTACATAGAGTAGCTATGAGTCAGAGACAACTTGACGGCACCTAACAGTATTCTGAACTTCGGCATAGCTTTTGCCATACTTTCAATCTTTGCCTCTATTGACCTTCTGGTTAGCAGCTGAGTGCTTAATCACTGCTTAACCAGGGCTTCTTTTGATTCTTATTAGATAAACTATTTGAGAGCAGAGACCATCACTCATTCACTTTTTTATCCTCCAAGGCTAAGCTCAATAACTTCTGTCTGGTCTATAGTTAATAAACATTTACCAAGTGCAGTGTAGTAAATTACCTGGTATGGGTTTTCTAGCCATAAGTCTTTGTAAACTCCATGGTGGAATTTGCTGTGAGCAACTGAGGAGCTCCTGGTTGTTAAAGTTATCCACCTGGGGTATTTCTGTTGCGTGTAGCACCAAGTAATTTTCTGGGAAGTTCACTCTCTCTCAGGTGTATGGAATTCTGATGTTGGGATTGGTTAGTTTGGCCACTCTGCCAGGCTCAAAAGGAGCCCTCCTAGAGGCAGAAGTCTCTCTGACTGCTGGCTGAGGAAGCCTTGCTGCTGAGATAAATGTGCTCCTGAGAGACATGGGAGTTGCATGCTGCTGAGAAAGGCCTTGAGAAACATGCACTACTGGGAGAGAGAATGAGAGAGACTGCCAGCTAAGAGATTGCGAGAGACTGAGTGCATTTCTGAACTTGAGTTGTAGCCTGTTGCTTCCCTAATAAACCCCATAATCTGTGAGTTCTGTGTGGGCACTGCAGTGAATTATCGAACCCAGTAAGGAGGTAGTGGGTGCTGCGGGATTAACAGTTGGTGTCAGGATTGGTGAAGGGGCTGGAGGGAGGCAGCATGTCTGACCTCAGAGGAATAGGCCTTGGGCTATTGATGGTGATTCTATATTCCTCTTGTAGGGTTAGAGGAGGTCAGAAGATGCAGCCTCCTTGCCCCTTGTTGTTGTTGTTGTTGTTGTTATGTGCCGTCGAGTCGGACCCGACTCATAGCGACCCCTCCTTGGGTTTCTGAGGCAGTATCACTATGGAAGTAGATTGCCCAACCTTCCTTGCAAGGAGTGGCTGGTGGGTTTGAACCACCAGCCTTCTGGTTAGCAGTTAAGTGTCTTAGGCACTACACTACCACAGCTTCTCCTTGCCCCTTTGGCACCCAGTAATACGGATACTATGAGTAATGATACATGAGATGTGGTATCAAATGGAGGAGTCTCTTGGTGACACAAATAGTTAAGGGCTCAATTACTAACTGAAAGGCTGGAGGTTCAAATCCACCTGAAGGCATGTTGGAAGAAAGGCCTAGGGATCTACTTCCAAAAAGTCAGGCAATGAAACCCTGTGGGGTACCGTACTACTGTTCTGGTTTGATATCACATGGACCATTCATTAAGTTTATCACTTAATGCAAAAGTGGAATAGAAAAATTAGGCATAGGTAGAATCAGCAGTGAAAAGGATAAAATATACATCATGTCAAACATCAACATTTTTAACACATTAGGACCAAAATGTTTCCTAAGAGAAATCATCTGCCAATGTAATGATAATCAATAGGATAATGTGAATCAATATGAAATATTGATATATAAAATATGCATGTGTGTTTATAGGCTGACATATAACTAATACTATAAAGAAAAACTGCATTGACGGAATGCATAAAGTTCTATGTTCGTTCAGAATCAGGTTGGAGGGAGTAACTTTTGGGGGTGGGTCTGAGCTGCCTCTAATCCTTTGTGGAAGGTTAGTGCACATAATCAGAAATGAGCATGCAAACTATAAGTAATACTAGTACTAAAACTATAACTAGTCTGAAATGAGAACCCACGGGGCTTAAAAGGCTTGGAGAGGGAAGCTGTGCCAAGTCTGCCATGTGGCTCACTGGCCAGAAGATGATGGGAGGCTGGAAGGCAGAATGAGTTTCTGGAAGCTAGCTGGGCTAGACTGGAATGTGGTGTAGATAAGAGAAGCCAGCTATGAGGGGGACTCAAGTGTCCTGCTTTGAAGCTGAGGGGGCGGATCTTGGAAGTATCCTGGTGGCAGTGAGATCATTTAAGGTTTATCTAGGTTAGGCAAGAATATCTTAATTTATCTACTCCCTTACTTGTGTCTGAGTAGGTAGTCCCTGTGGTGACATAAGTTGAAAGGGAACAGATCATTGATTCCCAGGCAGTCGGCTGTCTCTGTGATCTACAGCAGACCCAGTTTTCCAGGATCGTTCTCTCATGTGTAAAGCTGAAGTGCCGTTGGGGGAGTGCGTACTGTAGGGTGAAGGGATGGAGGGGAAAGGCTCTTCCCTTCTGGACCAGCAACACTTAACCGTGTCATGCTCAGCACCCACGGAGGGCCATAAGCACTGAATACCACCTCCAACTTATGAGCTCACTCAGATCCAAACCCCAGAACCTGTGGTTCAGGATGGAACCCGCATATAAAAAGGAACATGTTGGGAGATAGAAGACTTGGATTTGAATCCTACCACTACCACTGAGTAGGTGCTTGACTAAAGTTTGTGAAAGTCCATAGCATAGTGTCTTTCACAGAGACCAACTCTGTTGTTGTTGTTGTTGTGTTCCGTCAAGTCGGACCCGACTCATAGCAACCCCTCCTTGGGTTTCCGAGGCAGTATCATTACGGAAGTAGATTGCCCCATCTTCCTTCCGGGGAGTGGCTGGTGGGTTTGAACCGCCAGCCTTCTGGTTAGCAGTCAGGTGTCTTAGCCACTACGTTACCAGAGCTCCCAACTCTACATCCAACCAAATATGTTGACTTGGCAAAGTGGCTGGGTTGGGGAGGGGCTGAAAGTAGCGTAAATGGATGGCAAATAAGGAGCCAGACTATCATGTCCTAGAAAGCAAAGTCCATGTACAGCATGAGCCCACAACTTGAGATACCTCTTGTTTTTCTGTGAACCAAATAGTACAACATAGTTTTTGCACCACCTGGTGGCAAAGAACTGTGATCCTACCTCTCACTGATTAAAGCTGGTTGCATGAATAAGGCATGGAGAGATCAAAATCAATTTTATTGGAGAAATGTAGCTACCGCTGCTAATTCCTTGTCAGACCTTGTTAACAACCTTTAAATGGTACCAGGTGATATGCACAGGTGCTGTCTTTCTGAACATGTCCTAATAATATGAAAAAAAATATTCTGGATTGAACTAGTAGGAAAGGAATTATTATTTTCAGTGGTTAAGAGAGACAGTCTATGTAGAACACCTATCCAAAATACAGACTAATCTTTTGGTTTTTGGAAGTATTCCCAAGTTCCTCTCTTTGAAAAATGCTGAAGCAACATTATTTTTGTGTCTGTTTGCTTATTGCCAAGAAGCTATTTAGATTTCTGCTGTTGAGCAACACTTCTGGAACAATCCAAGAGTGTTATGTTCTACCTGTTGTGTTTGAAGTGGCTCTTCTGGGTGGGATTTTGGAGAACAGACTGGGGATATTCATTGCACTCACGTTGCCACCTGGAACATATTTGGCTTCTCTTTCTTTTCCCCTGTAGCCATGAAAAGCCTGAGCTAATTTAATAGGGAGTCAAACAGACTAAAGACTTCACCCCTAACTATTTCAGACTTGACAGTCTTCACCACTGCTCTTTAAATTTCAAATAGGCTGGGGACTATTGCCCTAACTACAGCTATAAGCGCTTGCCTGCTTGCTAACCAAAAAGTTGGTGGTTCGAACCCACCAGCTACTCCGTGGGAGAAAGATGTGGCAGGCTGCTTCTGTAAAGATGACCAACCACCATGGAAATCCTATGGGGGAATTCTATTCTGTCCTTCATGGTGGCTATGAGGTGGAACCAACTTGATGACAGTGGGTTTGGGTTTGTTGTTGTTCTTTGTTTACAGCTAGAAACTTGAATGTGGACTAGGAATACAGCAGAAGCTGCAAGTGCAGGTTCAGAACAGGAGCCCTCCCTTACTCTCCATGCACAGATCTGGTTTTATATGAGGGGAAATGGTTTTATGAGTTCATGTGATGGAGCTCAAACACTTTCCTATCAAAGGATGGCCATAAACGTCCCTATTTAGCTGCACTACATAATTAGAAGCGCCTGACACAAGCCACGATATTTCCAATCGCCTCGTATGCATGTGAGAGCTGGACAATGAATAAGGAAGACCAAAGAAGAGTTGATGCTTTGTTGTGGTGCTGGCAAAGAATGCTGAAGGTACCATGGACTGCCAAAAGAACTAACAGATCTGTCCTGGAGGAAGTGCAGCCGAGATGCTCCTTGGAAGCAAGGATGGCCAGACTTCGTCTCACCTACTTTGGTCATGTTGTCAGAGGGGACCATTCCCTGGAGAAAAATAACATGCTTGGTAAGGTGGAGGGCGATGAAGGAGGGGAAGGAAGACCTTTGAGAAGGTGGATTGACACGGTGACTGCGACAATGGGCTCAAGTATAGCAACGATCGTGGAGCTGGCGCGGGATCGGGTGGTGTTTCGTTCTGCTGTGCATGGGGTCGCTATGAGACGGAAACGACTTGACGGCACTTAACAACAACAACAACATAATTAGAATCAACGAGTTATCTGTTCTATATTTCTGTGACCTTCTTTTGATTTTTTTTTTTTTAGTTTTCACTAAACAAATAATTTTACTTTTATTTATTTATGAACTTTTTTTGTGTGTGATTTGGGTCAAAGTTTACAGAGCAAATTGGTTTTCCATTCAACAATTCATTTTGTATTGTGGCATTGATTGCAATGACCTCCTTCTGATTTTGAATAATTGTCTCCAACCTTTTTTCCATGTTCATTTTTAAGTGTCTCTTTTTACCCATTCTGTCTTGCTCTATTCCATTCCATTTGTTTTCATTGTCTAGTGCTGCTATAACAGAATGACACAAGTGGATGGCTTCAACAAACAGGAGTTTATTTTTTCACAGTTCAGGAGGCTAGAAGTCTGAATTCAGAGTGCTGGCTCCATAGGCTGGGTGAAGACCCCTTGTTCTTGGGCTTCTGCTCTGCCTCCTTCTCCTAACTCATGCAGCTGCTGGCTGCTGAGGCTGACAAACTCAAAATTGGCAGGTGGCACAATCCCAAGATCAGCAGGCAACATGGCAGGCCATTTGTTGAAGGCCGGGAATTGAGATGAAGACTCAGCCAAACGCAGAATCCAAAATGTGCCAAAAAGCTAGAGACCTGTCCCAAAGCTTCTCTCTCTATACTGGACACAGGCCACACCCCGAAGTCAACTCCCCTTCCACCGATTAGCATCGCACAGCAGATTCCACCATGGTGCCGATCATACCATATTCAATCTCATCATGGGGAATAACTACATCCACTTGCCATGCCACTCAAAATCATGCCCCAGCCAAGTTGACACACAACCTTAATCACCACACCATTCCATTCCATTTTAGCTCAATGGACATTTATTGAATACTTCCCATGTAAAAGGGTCTGTACTTGGAAAACATATGGGGAGACCAATGGTGAAAGTATAGATCATACCCTCAAAGAAGATAGAGCTTAGTTTAGGAGAGAAGACATGCACACACATTTGTTTAGTACAATGATACCCTTTTCCTTGCAGGAAGACTTAGAGTGTCATGGAAATGCCAAAGAGAGGCAGATTGCCTTGGCTGAGTGAACTGGAGAAGAGTCTAGAGAGGAGAACCAAGCACAAATGTTTAAAAGAAAATCCACACCTTGAATACTCATTCTTCTTTGTTGTTGGTGCTAGTTGCCAGAGTCAGTTCCAACTCATGGTGCCCCATGTGTGTCAGAGTCAAATTGCGCTCCACAGGGTTTTCAATGGCTGACGTTTTGCAAGTAGATGGTTTGGTCTTTCTTCCAAGTACCTCTGAGTAAACTTGATCCTCCAACCTTTTGTTTAGCGGCTGAGTGCCTACCTATTTGCATAGCCCAGGTGGTCTGACAATAAGAATGATGTTGTTCATTGTGCTTGAGTAGATTTCGACTTATGGTGAGCCGTAAGTGTTCAGAGCAGAACTGCTCCATGGGGTTTTCAAGGCTGTCACCTTTTCAAAGCAGATTGCTAGGTCTGTCTTTCAAGGTGCCTCTGATGAGTTTGAACCACCAACCTTTCAACTAGCAGTGAGTGCCTAACCATTTGTGCCACCCAGGGAGTCCCTCTTTTTATTTGAACAGACTTCTTTTGAGCTCTACTTCTCCCTAATGAAATTATTTTCTCCAGGCTCAATTTCTTATTTGCCCATGTCACTAGTTTCCTTCTCCTGAAGTACAGGCATGGAGCCCTAATAGAGGGACAAAGGAGGTGGGCATTTAGTACTGTTCAATTCCTCTTTTGACAGGTACAAACTATTTTGGTAGCCCTTTTGAAAAGAACAGGCTAATGTTTTTAATCAGCAAGAGCTGGAGTTAATGATAAGCATTGTTTCAAGCTATAAACCACTGCTTGGCATTTTAAAGTGGCATCTGGAAAAATACTTTTGATCTAATATTGAAGTTCTCTTGAATTGCCTAAGTGGTTCCACATGAAAGCAAATGCACAGAATGTGTCTTGGGAGGCTATTTCAAAGACAGAGGGATTGAATTCATGTTTGGTGGCAACATCAATGTCTTCCAGGCTCCCATAACCTTCTCGTTTTCCAAATAAAGCCATGAAACAGATGTGACTAAAGGACATTGAAGAGATGCCAACTGGAAGTGAACTAGCCATGCTAAAAGAGCAAGTGATTTCCTTTAGAAATAATCTCGTGGCTTGGTGGTTTAGGATCTCAAAAACTGAACATTTATTCAATAGCACATTTGATGCCTTTTAAAATGATGGCACCAGTATAAAAGGTGAGGTATTTTGAAATAACTTATATAAATCTGAACAAGGGGAGCTGACTGAAAATGTCAACAATTTTCTGACATGGAAGTTAAATAATTACAAGGAACATATTTTTCTTTCAAATATAATGTTTTATATTTTCAGTAAATTTAAAATTCTCTGATCAAATAAAATCTTCAATGTTCACAAATAAATGAAAAAATTGAGGGGAGGCATATGAGAAAATTGTAATTAATAATTTAAAATAACCAATACTCGACCCCGCCTTGGGTTTCTGAGGCAGTAAGGAAGTAGATTGTCCAACCTTCCTTCCAAGGAGTGGCTGGTGGGTTTACACTACCAACATTCTGGTTAGCAGTCAAATGCCTTAGGCACTATACCACCAGAGCTCGTAATACTCTTTTCCACAATATTTGCATTCAAAATGTTACTGCTGTTAGTTGCCATCGAGTTGGCCCTGACACATTGCAAACTTATGTATAACTAACGGAGATGTTGTCTGGTCCTGTGATATCACCATGATTGTTCGTATATTTGAGTCCACTTTCATGACTATTATGTCAACCCATGTAATTGGGGGTTTTCCTCATTTTCTTTGGCCCTCTGCTTTACCAAACAAATGCCTTTTTCTTGGGATTGATCTTTCCTGATGATGTGTCTAAAGTAAGCAAGCCAAAATCTTGTCATCCTCACTTCTAAGGAGTATTCTGGTTGTATTCAGAATTCACATCCAAAGTTATATTCACAATAACTCTTATTAAATATACAGCCAGCTAATTAGTAAGGGTTATTTAGCATAAGAAATGAGATAATGAAATTGGACAGATTGTTATAAATGCTTAAAAAAAGCTAATATCTTTGTCCAAAAATTACACTTTAGGGTAATGCTTGATTAGGTAAAACACCTTCTCCAACTAGTCTGTTTTTTTTTCTTTTTCTCTCTAAAAGTGTTTAAAACTAAACCCACTGCTGTTGAGTCAATTCCAACTCAGCAACCCTGTAGGTCAGAGCAGAACTGCCCCACTGGGTTTCTGAAGCTGTAATTGCTACAGAAGATGATTGCTATATCTTTCTCCCAGAGAGTGGCTGGTGGTTTTGAACCACTGACCTTTTGGTTAGAAGCTGAGGGCTTCATCACTGTGTCACCAAGGCTCCTGCAAGATGTTTAGTTGTGTTTTATGGACTATGCAAAGGCATTTGACTCTGTAGATCATACAAATTATGGACAACATGGTGAAGAATGAGGATTCCAGAACACTTAATTATGTTAAGTGTATATAGACCGAGAGGCAGTCATTCAAACACAGCAAGGGGATATGCCATGGTTTAAAATCAGAAGAAGTGTGTGTTGAGGTTGTATCCTTTCACCATACTTATTCAATCTGTATGCTGAGCAATAATCCCAGAAACTGGACTATATGAAGAAGAATGTGGCATCAGGATTGGAGGAAGACTCATTAACAACTTGCAATATGCAGATGCCACAACCTTGGTTGCTGAAAGTGAAGAGGTCTTGAAGCACTGATGAAGATCAAAGACTTCAGCTTCAGTATGGATTACCCTCAACATAAAGAAAACAAAAATCCTCAAAACTGTACCAAGAAGCAACATTATGATAAAGATTTCATTTTACTTGGATCCACAATCAACATCCATGGAAGCAGCAGTCAAGAAATCAAACAACGTATTGCATTGGACAAATCATCTGTGAAACGTCTCTTTAAAGTGTTAAAGAGCAAAGATGCCACTTTGAGGACGAAGGGGAGCCTGACCCAAATCACAGTGTTTTTAGTCACCTCATATCTATGTGAAAGCTGGACAATGAATAAAGAAGACTGAAGTAGAGTTGATGCCTTTGCATTGTGGTGTTGGTGAAGAACACTGAAAATACCATGGGCTGCCAGAAGAACACACTAACCTGTTTTGGAAGAAGTACAGCCAGAATGCTCTTTAGAACAGAAAAGGGATGGTGAGACTTTGTCTCCTATACTTTAAACATGTAATCAGTAGGGAAAAATCCTTGGAGAAGGACATCATGCTTGGTAAAGTAGAGAATCAGCGAAAAAGAGGAAGACCCTCAATGAGACAGATTGACACAATGGCTGCAACCATGGGCTCAAGTGTAGCAACAATTGTGAAGATGGTGCAGAACTGGCCTGTGTACACAGGGTCACTATGAGTTCAAACCAACTCAACAGCACCTAACAACAACAACAAATGTGTTTATCTAACAAATGATTGGCTCATCTTCTGGATCGATATTAAAATTGACGTTTGTTTCTTCTCTCTACCAATTGGCTTCCTGAAACATGTCCCAGCCATGCCATTATTCAATGTAAAGGAAAATTTGCAAAGCTGGACACATATGCCTTCCAGAAAGACCACTGCCATAATTCACTAACACTGAACATAAATTTAAAGTGAGCGTTTCTTCTCTCAAACATGACCTGTCTATTGCTACTCTTTCCAGATGGCCATGAGGTCTGAGCTGGGCACACTTCACCTGGCAAAGGGTCACCTGAAGGAATCTTGCCTGCAGCTGCACGTCTGATTACTCTTAGCATGAGTCTTAGCCGCTTGAGGCAACTGCCTTAAGCTCCACCCAGCTCCTCTTGCCGAAACATTCAGTTAAGGTATATGCTCTCTGCTACTTGTGATACCAGAATTTTAGGCACCGCTCATAAGCATTTTGGCTTCTGGTGTTTGTAATTTAAACTACAAAATACTGCTTCAGAAACAAATGCAGTGTGTGGCCCCTATAACACAGTCACTGTATCTATCACATTTTCATTAGGAAAAAAACAAAAAACAAAACAAAACAGTCATCTGCAATTATTTAAACTTACAACTACTTGGTTCATAAAGGAAATTTTCAAATATTTTTGCATTCCATCTTCAAGCAACCGAATGAGTGCTGGTGCTAACTGCACTGCTATAGTCTGAGAACTCAAATGCACATTGTCTTTCTCCAGGTCTTATATAATACAGATAGAAACACAAGTTTATAAGGCTGAGTTAACATAGAGGAAAAAAACCACAAATGAAAAAGTTGGTTATTAGTGTCTTGGTTCTCTAGTGCTGCTATAACAGGAATGCCACAAGTGGATGGCATTAACAAACAGGAATTTATTCTCTTACAGTTTAGGAGGCTAGAAGTTAAAATTCAGAGTGCTGGCTCTAGGGGCTGGAGGAAGGCCCCACCCTGGGCTTGAGTTCTGTCTCTTGTTACAGGCCCACTGAAGCTGGAGGCATCTTCTAACTCATGCAGCTGTTGGCTCAGTGACCAAGCCAAGACTGGCAGGCAACATGGCCTAAAATGTACCAAAAAGCTAGGGACCAGACCCAAAGCTTCTCCATATATACTGGAAGCAGGCCACACCCCAAAGATAACTCCTCTTCAGCTACTTTGCTGCTCATAACAGATTCCACCATGGAGGTGATTACAGTGTCATTATGGGGAAAACTACATCCAGCTGCCAAGCCACTCAAAACCAAGGCCCAGCCAAGATGGCATACAACCTTAACCACCACAATTAGTAAAGATATTTTTGTAATGATTTCCATAACTTTTTTTTTTTTAAATAAATTTTAGGAAGATCCTAACTCTCCATTTTCCATGTGACTTCAAAATATATTTTCCTGAATCTCAAAAGTTCAAGAAAATGAACAATGTGGAAAAAAACTCAGAATTATTTGGAGAAAAAAAAAAAAGGTGGGGACCAGGTTTGCTGGTCCAATAGAGCCTGGTGGAACCACTGAGACTATGGCCCCTAGCTGCCCTTCAGGTCTGGAATTGAACTCACACCTGTGGTTTTCAGCCAAACAAAATACAGGCATATGAGTTAAACATTTACCTCAAGTAGATATATACTCCTTGGAGAGAACAATCATGGGAGAAAGAAGGGCTGCTTATGCACAGGGAGACAGCTCAGGGGGCAGGAGTGTATGGAGGGATGGACACTGGGAAGAGGTGGCTATGGGGAGGAACTGGGAGGGGAGCTGTTGCATTGTGGTAAACTGTGGTCAATGATATGAGACAAAGTATATGTGAACTGCTGTATGGAAAGTGAATTTGCTCTGTAAATCTTCACCCAAATCACAATAAAAAATAAAAAAGTTCAAGAAAATGTATAAATTCAGGATGTGAGAGCAATCTTGCTGTGACATCTATCACCCCATTGATCACCAGGGTTGATTCAGCCGATCTGGCTGGCTAGGTTGGTGTCTCCTTCCTCCCTCACCACTCCATATGCATCCCTCCCGTAGCTGCACACTCAGTTGAACCCCAGTCTCGACACCAATACAATTCAGAAGTCTGTCACTGAGTGGGCAGGCCAGAACTCTGTGCCACAAGGCCTGTCACAGATACAAGCTTCCCCGAAAGAGGAGGACTGTCCTTCGATCGAGGTTATAGGAGTAGCTGCACTCCCCGATAGAATCTCCAAACAAGCTCTCAAGAAAATGTACAATGTTAAGTGCTGATCCACACAAAGCAAGCAGACAATCACTAATATCACGGAGGCTTAACTTACTCAGATTGACTATGTTGATCAAATGACTAAATATTAATTACTGAAATAATTAATCTCAATTTCTCTTTGTACCGTGTAGGCCTTGCATGCTGCCTTGCAAAGACTCCATTGTGAGAACTTACGAGATCTTGGCAAGACCCAACCTTGATGTGAGAAGTGATCACTGTGTAGGAGGCTAAGATTCATCATACCTATCTCATCATCAGCTTTAAGCAAGATGTGTAATGTCAGGGTGGCTGACTACCCAGGTGGTGAGAGCACGGATGGCACTCATAAAACCAAGGTTGTGGGTTTGATCTGTACACGAACCCTGGCAACAGATCAAAGCCCTCACTTGGCCAGTTACTCACAGTGTGTGCTTAGAGATGCAAGCAAGAAAATGAAAGCAGTGAATCTGCACGGAAGGAAGATTGGGCAATTTACTTCTGTAGAGATACCGCCTCAGAAACCCAAGGAGGGGTCACTATGAGCTATAATCAGTTGTCTTTGAGTCAGTTCTCATGGCATCTCTGGGTGGGGCACATAGTTGACATGCTCAGCTGTTAACTGAAAGGTTGGAGCTTTGAGTGCTACCAGAAGCACCTCAGAAGAAAGGCCTGGTCATCTACTTTCAAAAAATCAGCTACTGAATACTCTATGGAGAATAGTTCTCCTCTGACACACATGTGAACGTCACAGCTAAGGGAGTATTGCCAAACAGGCCACTACACATGCTCTACTGGTAGTATGAAATGGCATCTTCGGAGCATTCTGCTTCCACTTAGGACGTACCGAACTGCAAAAGAATATCTCTCCTACCCTAAGAACAATAAGAAGCTAGGTACTCTGCAAAATTAGAACCTTTCTTGAGCCCATCGGAGAGGTGAGGTCACAAAGCAACAGGTAAGCTGAATTACGAAGTAAACTGAACTGAAGGAGGAAGCGGAATTGAACAGCCATTCTAAGGAGAATGTAGACCCACACATGGTTGCATGTTTGGCAGAGCACGAAAGGCCGCCATCACCCAAGTTGCTGAGAAGGAGTCAGGCAATGTTCCAGTGAACTCTTAGAGGTCAGGTGTGGGTAGGCAGGTCAGTCTTGGGGAGCTGGGAGTCCAGACATAAAGAAAGAAGAAATTCTTTCCCACACTCTCCATCAGGTGCAGAAGTGAAAGACCAGGGCATAGCAGAAAATGTGAGGCCCTTGAGTGGGTGACTGGCAGAGGTGACCAGCTGTCCCAAGGAACAGGCATGAAACTCATACATTTCCCTTCTGTCCTATGGAACAAAAACCTTACTCTGTGAAGGCAGGGCAGAAAGCCCTCTCAGCCCAGGGTCAGGCAAAGAACCTTTGCTTCTGTCATCATAAGGTGCCATCAAATGGATTCCAACTCATAGCAACCCCATGAATCAGAGTATAACTGCCCCGTAGGGCTTTCTTGGTTGTATTCTTTATGGGAGCAGATAGGCAGGTCTTTGTCCTCTGGAATCTCTGAGTGCGTTCAAATGACCAATCTTTCCATTAGCAGCTGAGCACTTAACTGCTGTGCCTGGAGAGCAGTGGAAGCAAAACCCAGCAGCCTTTGGGGGAGGAACAGAAAACTCTCCTAACTCCCAGGAAATAAGCGAGGATCAGTGGCTTCTTTGAGAGAGAGGTTGAAACAAAGATTCCCCGACCCTGGAGGAGAGACAGAAAACCTTCTTGAACCCCACGACTTGTCACAGATACAGGCTGAGCTGGGCTGCCCAGGGAGGATGGGGAAGGGCACTGAGAAAGCCCTGTTCCCAAGGCCCAGGTGCAGGGCCTAAGATGAAGTCTGGACCAGAGGACCAGTGAGCCCTCCTTGCCCTACTATTTGTACTAGCACCAAGTATAAGGGATGGTCATCTTCCATTGGGAGAGGGCCATGAGCATGGTGAGTGACCTCACTGTGGCTTAGACTTTCAAAGACTCTGAAAGTTGGAGATGGAACAGGAAGACTGAAGAAAGCCCTCCACACCCAAAGCCAAAACAAACCCAACCCTTCCATGTGGTTGAGTCAGTTTTGACTCATAGTGACCCTATAGGTCAGAACAGAACTATCCCATAGGATGTCCAAGGCTGTCATCTTTATGGAGGAGTCCCAGTGGCAAAATGGTTAAGCTCTGGGATCTACCAGCTGCTCCATAGGACTAATGGGCTGTCTGCTTCTGTAAAGACTACAGCCTTGGAAACTCTATAGGGCAGTTCTACTCTGTCCTATAGGGTCTTTATGAGTTGGAATCAATTTGACAGCAATGATTTTTTGGTTTGGTGATCTTTACGGATGCAGAGTGGCACATGTTTCTCCCACAGAGTGGCTGGTGGGTTCCAAGCTCCCATTTTTTGGTTAACAGCCAAACCCTGAACCACTGCACCACCAGGGCCCTTTCCAGCAGCTACTATGGAGGAATTTGAAGTCTTTGGTGCATTGAAAGTATCAATAGCAACAACAAACATAAACCCAGCTCAACTCCTGAGTAAACTGACAATACAATCCCCACCACTACACACACAAAAGGCTAGGGAAAGAAGAGTGTGCACATCTCCAAGACTAAATGTGATTGACCCGTCTCTGCTGTTCTTCTGTTTATGATGTCTGGTGTGCAAAAAATATTAGGAGACACACATGAAGGCAACAAAATATCATCTCCATAAACAAAGTGTTACAACCTCAAAGGAGGAGGCATTGACTGTTCAATGGTACCATTCTGCCTTTCCATGTGGGAGACTTGAGTTTTGGTTCCTCGCCTACACACCTCATGGGCAGCCACTACCCATCTGTCGGTGGAAGCTTGTGTGTTGCTTTGATGTTAACCAGGTTTCAGTGGACCTTACAGACTAACATGGATGAGAAAGGCTTGGCTACGTACTGAAAATCAGTCAGTGAAAACCCTGTGGATCTCAATGGTTCAATCTCCAATCTCCAGTGCCATAAGTTAATCAAAAAGAACCAAACTCACTGCTGTTGGGTCGGATCTGACTCATAGCGACCCCTCCTTGAGTTTCCGAGGTGGTATCACTATGGGAAGTAGACTGTTCAGTCTTCCATTCAAAGAGTGGCTGGTGGATTTGAACCTCCAGTCTTCTGGTTAGCAGTCAAATGCCATGAGTTAGGGGGTAACTAACAACCACAACAAAACCTCCAAATGTATTCTCAAGAACCTGAAATTGATTAGCATTTTTAACTTACCTAATTTAAAGATAATTAAAAGACAAGTACTTTGTATTTTTTGTGTTAAATACACTTTCTGTTGTAATTTTAAGTTTTCAGTTACTATTTAATAAAATGAGGCAAAGATGCCAAGATTTTCAAACTCTGGTCTGTGATGAAGGAGCTCTGGTAGCATAGTGGCTAAGGCATTTGACTGCTAACCAGAAGGCTGGCGGTTCAAACCCACCAGCTACTCCTTGGAAGGAAGATGGGGCAATCTACTTCCGTAGTGATACTGCCTTGGAAACCCAAGGAGGGGTTGCTATGAGTCAAGTCCGACTCAACAGCACATAACAACAACAACAGTCTGTGATGAAGTTGGCTATGGCTTCATTCTCAAAAAACTATTCAAAGTAATCCATGTTTTTACTTATTCATTTAATAATTCACATTGGTCCAAATTTGAGGCAGATTTGAATAAAAATAATTAAACAATGAGTTTAACAGACTCAAATTTTTTAAAAAGGAATAATTCAGTTATGAGGACAAGTACAGTTACTGTGATTGAACATGGGATTTGGTTCTGAGCTTATTGGCAGCTAGGGCAAAACACTGTTTATTGCGTTAAATAATTATGAATATGTTGCTGTTGTTAGATGTTGTCGAGTCAGCTCAGTGACCCTACATACCACAGAACAAAACACTGTCTGGTCCTGCACCACTCTCATAATCCTTGCTAGGTTTGAGCCCATCACTGTAGCCAATGTGTTAATGAACCTCATTGATGGTCTTCCCCTTTTTCACTGACCCTTTACTTTACCAAGTATGATATTCCCCTCCAGGGAATGGTCCCTTTGGACAACAGGACCAAGGTACGTGAGATGAAGTGTGGCCATTCTCATTTCCAAGGAGCATTCTGGCCGCACTTTTTCTAGGACAGATTTGTTCACTCTTCTAGCAGTCCATGGTACTTTCAGCATTCTTCACTAGCACTATAACTCAAAAGCATCAACTCTTCTTCTTATTCATTGTCCAGCTTTCACATGCATATGAGGTGATTGAAAATACCATGGCTTGGGTTAGGTATATCTCAGTTTTCAAAGTGACATTGTCTGCCAACCACTTGGGAAGGGATCAAAATTGGAGATACTGGATAGAGTGTGGGGGGGGAATGTGGAACAAAATTCAAAAACACAATAAAAACCAGAACTACTGGTCAGATAGAGTCTGGTGGGACCCCCAAGACTATATGGCCTTGGGATACACTTTGTACCTGGGATAAAACTCACTCCCAAGGGCTGGCTCTTAGCCCAAAAGTAATAAGACTTACGTGTAGATCACCCAACTCAGGGTGATGCACCTACCTACTCTACAGAGATACATCCCTTGGAGTAATTGGCCATGGGGCACCAGAGGGGCAACATTCACATGGAGGAAAACTGGACAAGCAGGAGTGTGTAACTAAGAAGGGCACAGGGATGGGGGTGGTCACTGGGAAGTGAGAGGAGGAGGGTGGGTTAGGGTTGGGGAAGGTAATTGGGGGATAGAAACCAAATGTACATGAACTGTTCAGTGTAAAACAAATTCTGCTCTGTAAATTTGCACCTAAAGCACAATAAAAAACAAAACAAACAACAACTACTGAAAAAAACCCAAAGTGACACTGTCAATATAGGAACATTAAATCCTTAACAAAGGCAGCATTTTCTTGGTGCCAAATTCTGAAGAGATCATGTTAGACTTTATCACAAGGGTGATAAAATAGTGTTGCTCATTCACTCATTCATTTGTTTGACGTACATTCATTTGTTTGTTCAATGACCATTTATTGAGCACCAACCACCATTATACGTGTATTAGATGCTAGGGATAAAATGACCTAGGTACTCCCCCCAGGAAGTTTTAACCTAGTTGTTAAGAGAATCAGCAGATCTTGTTACCAAATGAGCAAGTACGACCTTTTATTGTAAATGGTGAGAAACTGGACCAGAGTTCTCATGGATGCCCACACCATCCATGCACAAAAGTTGGCTATTAAGGGTATTTGCAGGTAGAGTTGGGGTTTTCCTCAAGGTGAAACTTTGACTACACCTAAATATCTAGGCAAGGTTTCATCTGAGTCTGTAGAATTCCTGTCACAGTGCATGGCAAAGACAATCTTGACCTAGAAACATTTCAGTATCCGTGACATCAGTCATTTTACCTAGGTTGAAAATAAACAAAAAAGTACTCAGCCCTCCCATGGCGGGGTGGGGATATTTGATTCTGAACTCCTGGGTTGTCTGATAGGATGAAATGTTGTTGTTGTTGTGACTATTTCTATATTAAATTATGTTAGGGATGAGAGATAGGAAATGAACACTTCAGAGTATCTGTGGTCACAGGATTTAACAGTTCATAATGGAGAAAGATCTTCCAAACAGAATGAATCAAAGCTGGTATTTTAGTTAGAAGGAAATTTTAAAAAATTGTATTTTGTTAAGGATGAGAACTAAGATGCTACTTGATACTCACAGTTATGGGAACAGTTTTGTTTCCTGTTATTTGTTAGGTGCCGTTGAGTCGTCCGGGACATTAGACCTCGTGCACTGGATCTCTCTCTCTCTCCTTCAACGCTTAAGGAGGCCTTGAGTAGAGAACCAGCTGCTGTGACTGCAGCTTATTGGTTCACTATGTGGAATTTAAGACCCTGGCAAGTAGGAGTGTGTGCCTTTTCCACAAAACCATGAACCAACCCATGAGAAACCCTCAGAAAATATGTTGCTTAGCAAATTTCTTTCATATTGGACTGAGAATCATTATAATTCACTATTTAAGGCAGGCAATGACCTATCACGGAGTATTTGTTGTTGTTGTTGTTGTTGTTATGTGCCGTCGAGTCGGCCCCGACTCATAGTGACCCCTCCTTGGGTTTCCAAGGCAGTATCACTACGGAAGT
>NW_006921679.1:6251061-6265664 GCF_000298275.1 Orycteropus afer afer | reverse complement strand
AAACCTGGCCTCCCCTTTTTTTTTCCAGATGATTTTGAGTTTTGTTCCACATTGTTCTCCCTCTCTATCCAGGATCTCCTACATAGATCCCCCTCTGAGTGGTTGACAGTGGTAGCCAGGCACCATCTAGTTCTTCTGGTCTCATAGTTGTATAGGCTGTGGATCGCATGGTGTACCAGTCGCAAGGACTGATTGTTTTCATGAATCTTTGGTTTCCTTCATGCTTCTTTGCTCTGGATGAGGAGAGACCCATTGTTGCATCTAGATGGCTGCTTGCAAGCTTTTAAGAGCCCAGTCCCTACTCATCAAAGTAGGAGGTGGAAAAATGTTTTGTGTAGTATGTAATGCCAATTGAGCTTGAGCTTGATATCCCCTGAGACTACAAGTGTATTTGTATGATTTGTAAGAATTCCCAGGTGTATAGTAGAGCAGACAAGGGAACAAGGTTGTAGTCACTTCTTAGTCACAGCCAGCTACCCAGAGGGACCGAGTAGTGGAACCGGTGGGCTCGGGACCATAGTCTTGTTGAACTTTTAGAGGAAACTCTTTCACATTAGTCCAAACCTTTGATCACTTCAGAGAGTAAAATATCTCCTGGGACAATAGTATGAAATTTATTGTGGAAAGAGATGACTATCTTCTAAGCTTCTGGAATGTCTCCCAGGGTGGAGTTATCAGTGACTTAGTCATCAGTGACTCTTTCTGCTTATTTTTAGTTCAAAGAAAATTTCATAATTTTTACATGAGCTTTTATTTATGTGATTTTTGCCAGTAAATGCACATGATTGCTTGCCAGAGGATGAGCTGATTTTAATTCAGTAAAATAAATGGAAATATGCCTCCAGATGTTCATGGTGCATAAGATGAAGCAGAAAGACTTATATGGTTTTTTGCAATACTAATTGTCCAAAAGTGGCTTGTAAGCCAATTAAGCTAGGCCTCAAGTCAATGTCTTAAAAATTTAGCTTTAGATATTATAGAAAGCATCAATAGTTATAATGAATGTTTGGTCTTTCATCTAAAGTGCTATAATTTTGGGATTCCTCAAGATCAGCTCCATGTATGTATGTTTTTTACTTTTATTGTGTTGAAAATATACACAACAAAATCTTCACCAACATAACAACTTCCACATTTACAGCTCAGGGATGTTGATGATAGTTTTCATGTTGTGCCACCATTATTGCTATCCTTTTCCAAAACATTCCACCATCATTAGCATAAACTCAATGCCCCACAAACAAAAGCTTCCCTTTCCTTTTCCCTCCTACCCCTGGTAACTAAAAGTCTTTGATATATATACATATATATATGTATATTAAGTACTAGGAAGTCTTTGACAGCTTCAATCTTTTCTCCACCTATCGTGATGCTGCTTATTGGTCCAGTTGCGAGGATTTTTGTTTTCTTTATATTGAGGTGTAATTCATACAGTAGACTGTAGTCTTTAATCTTCATCAGTAAATGCTTTAAATCATCTTCACTGTCAGCAAGCAAAGTTGTGTCATCTGCATATAGCAGATTGTTAATAAACCTTCCTCCAATCCTGATAACATATTCTTCATGTAGTCCAGCTTCTTGTATTATTTGCTCAGCATAGAGATTGAATAAGTATGGTGAAAGGATACAACCCTGACACACTCCCTTCTTGATTATAAACCATGCAATATCCCCTTGTTGTGTTCGAACAACAGCCTCCTGGTCTTTGTACAGGTTCCTCATAAGAACAATTAAGTGTTCTGGAATTCCCATTCTTCTCAATGTTATACATAATTTGCAATGGTCCACACAATCAAATGCTTTTGTATAGTCAATAAAGCAGAAGTAAACACCTTTCTGGTATTCTTTGCTTTGGGCCAAGATCCATCTGATATCAGCTATGATATCCCTTGTTCCACGTCCCCTTCAGAATCCAGCTTGCATTTCTGGAAGTTCTCTGTCAACATACTGCTGCAACCATTTTTCAATTATCTTCAGTAAGATTTTATTGCTTGTGATATCAATGATATTGTTTGGTAATTTTCACATTCTGTGGGATCACATTTCTTCTGAATGGGTACAAATACAGATCTTTTCCAGTCAGTTGGCCAGTAGCTGTCTTCCAAATCTCTTGGCATAGCTGAGTGAGTGCCTCCAGTGCAGCATCTGTTCCTGGAGCCTTGTTTTTTGCCAATTCCTTTAGTGCAGCTTTGACTTCTTCCTTCAATACTATTGGCTCTTGTTCATATGTCACCTACTGAAATAGATGATCATCTACCAATTCTGTCTGATATAGTGACTCCGTGTGTTTTCTCCATCTTCTTTTGATGTTTCCTCCATCATTCAATATATTGTCCATGGAATCTTCCAATATTGCAATTTGAGACTTAAATTTTGTCCTCAGTTCTTTCAGCTTGAGAAATGCCAAGCATGTTTTTCCCTTTTAGTTTTCTAACTCCAGGTCTTTGCACATTTCATTATAATAATTGACTTTGTCTTCTCGAGCTGGTCTTTGAAATTTTCTGTTCAGCTCTTTTATCCTGTCAAAGACCATCCACTTTGGTCTTTTCTTCCTTTCCTGTCTTTTTAATGACCTTTTGCTTTCTTCATGGATGATGTCCTTGATGTTATCCCACAATTCCTCTGGTTTTTGGTCACTGGTGTTCAATGCATCAAATCTATTCTTTAGGTAGTCTCTAAATTCAAAAGAAACCAAACTCACTGCCATGGAGTTGGATCCAACTCATAGTGACTCCTCCTTGGTTTTCTGAGGTGGTATCGCTATGGAAGTAGATCACCCAATCTTCCTTCAGGGGAGTGGCTGGTGGGTTTGAACTGCCAGGCTTCTGGCTAGCAGTCACATGCCTTAGGCATAATGCCACCAGAGCTCCTTCTTTAAATTCAGGAGGGATAGTATCAAGGTCATATTTTGACTGTCATGGAATTCTTTTAATTGTCTTCAGTTAGACAAAAATAAAAATAAAACACCACCAAGAAAAATAAAAACAGGAAAACAAAAAACTCAAACTGCTTAAGGAAGCAGGAACAATCACACACACACAAAAAAGGCAGTAAATTAGAAGGGAAATTTTAATAATGTATTAATTAAGGATAAAAGCAAGATAATGAGAAAAAAACCACAATATCTGGGGACAGGGCAATGAGAGAATGAAGCAAGCGTAAAAGAATAATAAAAAAAAATGGGAAAACTGCAAAAGGGAAAACAAGAAATGGGAAGAACCAAAAGAAAGAAAAAAGAAGGGAACTAGGAAATGGGAAGAGAAAAATAGGAATTAAAAAACAAAACAAAACAAACCCCAAGGACCAGGGAAGGGAAAATGAAATAAATAAATCAATAAATATAAAGGAGGAAAGAAGGAGGATGAAAAGAATAATTTTAAAACAAACAAAGAAAAAATAAACTGTGGGGGTCAGGGCACAGCACCCAGGCTCTGTCTGGGTACAGGCCAGGATGGAATTTCTGCTGGTCAAGAAGGTGGGTGGAGGCAGGGGATGGCCACATGTCTGTTCACCAAGAGGGAGTGGGGTATAAGAATAACAAGGGGAATATCACACCTTTCTAGTCATCAGTCTCCAGTGTGGTTGCCCTTGCTGGCCTTGGCAAGCTGAGCCAATTCTTAGGTCTCTGTCCAGGTCAGAACCCCACTTGGAATTATTCAAAATGGCTGCACTTGCAAACATTCAAAATGGCTGCACCTTCAGGATAGCCAGCTGTCTGAGACAGGTATGTTTGTCTCATTCTTTGCTGTTTTCCTTTCTGGCTGTGAGGCACCAGTGCAGTCCTTGCCCATGTAGTCCTTGGTGAACAGAACAGATTCTTAGGTTGCTACCAGGGAAGTGCTTAAATATTCAAAATGGCTGCATCTACAGGACAACCAGCAGTCTGCAGCTCCATTTGTCTCCTTACTATTTCATTCTGATTCTTCTACTAGTTGGGGTTTAATCCACTTCTTTGTCCTTCCCTTCAATGCTCAGGGTTCCAGGATCATCTTCTGTATTGATTTCTCATCTCTTTGTTGCAGAGAGTCTGTCTAGCTTGTCTGGCTATTCTATCACCTTGCCAGAACTTCCATTTCCATGTATTCTTTTCGGAAGCTGTATTGTATCATTGGTGGCCACTGCAGGATGAGAAATAAGGAGAGCAAGTCCACATGTGATGTTTCCAGAAAGAGAGAAACCCAACCTGACTCTGAAGTCTTCATTCCCAGTAACTGGAAAGAAGTACATTTAATTTCAGGACCCATTTATGTTTTGAGATTTTGCAGTTTAGAGTTGCTTCAATTTTTGATCATATATTGGAGAACAATATAATCTTTTTTTAAAAAAAATACGTTGTTTTTATTTAAGTATAATTTTAGATTAACAGAAAAGTTGCCAAGATAGTATAGAGCGTTCTCGTATATATCTCAATCAGTTTCATCTAAATTGTCATCTTACATTATAGTGGTGCGTTTGTCAAAAATAAAAAACCAGTATCACTATATGACTATTAACTAAAGCCCAGATTCTATTCAAATTTTGAATGTTTCCCCATTAATGTTCTTTTCCATTCCAGGATACAATCCAGGACATTGCATTTCACTGTTCTGTCTTCTTAGAGTCCTCTTGGTTGTGACATGTTCTCATTCTTTCCTTGTTTTTCACAATGCTGGCAGTTTTGAGGAGTACAAGTCATGCATTGGGAGTTCTGGTGGCGTAGTGCCTAAGGCATCTGACTGCTAACCAGAAGGCTGGCAGTTCAAAACCACTACCCACTCCTTAGAAGGAATATTGGGTGATCTACTTCCGTAGTGATACTGCCTCAGAAACCCAAGGAGGGGTGGCTGTGAGTCAGATCCGACTCGATGCAGTAAGTTTTTTTTTTTAAGTCATGCATTTTGTAGAATGTCCTTTAATTTGGTCTCATATGATGTTGTTCTTGTAATTAGCCTGCAGTTATGGGTTTCTGGAAAGGATACAGAGAGAAGTACCCTTCTCATCACAACATGTCAGGGGCACATGATATCCACATGAGATCATTGGTGATATGAATCTGACCACTTGGCTCAGGTAGTGTGTGCCAGCTCTCTCCACTGTGAAGTTACTAATTTTTTTCTTCCCACTCTTTATTTTCTGGACACCAGTCACTTAGTCCAGCCCACATTCAAGGGAGGAGGATTAGGCCCTATCTCTAGAAATGGAAGTATCTACATATATTATGTAGAATTCTTCTCTAAGAAAGATTTGTTGCTTCTCCCTCATTTAGTTAGTTATTTAGTATTTATTTGTACCACAGTGGACCCATCTATACCCATAATACTTGGAAGTAAGATGGGGCAATCCACTTCCATAGTGATACTGCCTCGGAAACCTAAGGAGGGGTCGCTTTGAGCCGGGTCCGACTCATAACATACAACACATACATACACATAACATACAGCACATAACAACAACAACAACAACATACCCATAATAACCCAATGCTACATTATTTACTGTGTTGCTCCAATTGTTCCAGCTTTGGCCATTAGGAAGTCTTTCAAGTTAGCATACCTGTCCCTTTGATATGAGCCCATCGTTTTATTTTTGAGCATATCCTACCTGCTGACATCAAAGATGTTTCATTCATGTCTTGCATAGTCTCTACCACAGTCCTGGAATCAGCCATTTCTCCATATGGCAGGTTGTTAATGAGTTTCTGCCAATCCTGATCCGTCCATGGTTCAGCACCACGGTTTAGGTAATAGATATGTCCCTCTAAGGTTATAGCTACTGGGCTCTGGTAACATTATTTCCTCTCCTTGTTCCTCAAAGCCTAAGGATCATGATGGTTTCCCAATGTTGTTAAATCTCTGGGGCCTCAGCATTGTGGTTGGTGTGGTAGTTCGGTTTCTGTGTCAACTTGGCCTGGGCCTGCTTGAGTGGCTGGCAGCTGGTGGTAGTTATTCCCCATGAGGAGACTGGCAATCTACTCCATGGTGGGATCTACCACAAGCATCTGAGTAGCTGCCTTTGGGAATGTGGTTTGTATATAAGGAGAAGCCTTGGGAATGGTCTTTTTAGCTTTGGACCTTGCATGTAGCTGTGTCGTTGCTCAGCAGCCTGCTATGCTCTCCTGACCTTGGGTCTTACAATGGATTTAAGTTAATGGCCTGCTGTATGATTTGGCAACATTGGGACTGTGCCTTTTTACTTGTCAACCTTGGGCTTGTCAGCCTCAGCAGCCAGCAGCTGTCTGAGTGAAGAAACGCCTCTAGCTCCAGTGGGCCGGGAGCAGGAGGCAGAGCTTGGCCCCAAGGTTGAAGGGCTTTCATCCAGCCCCTAGAGCCTGGCACTTTGAACTTGGACTTAAAGCCTCCAAATTGTAAGAATAAACTTCCGTTTGTTAAGGTCATCCCATTTGTGGTGTATTCTTGTCAGAGCGGCACTAGGGAACTGGAGCAATTGGATCCCTCAATGCTGCCCAAACCTCTGTAGAGTACCTTCAGCGAAATCTTGTGAAGCGAGTCCACTGAGTGGACTTCCGTTTCCTTCAGGGAGTCTGCCGGATACACAACGGTTTAGGGTTGCGTCTTCTCTCAGTGAAGGCCTGGATAACTTGTGAGGTCAGAGAAAGAGAGAGACCTACCTGTTTCAAACAAGAAGCCCTAGGGTAACGATTTGTGAAATACCAAGAAGTTCATGCTTTAATGAAGAACACTTTTTCTTTTTTAGTGATGAGGGACAGAATGAAGATTTATTGGTCAATTTTGTAGTTGGAGTTGACTTGGCATTCAGACTTAGAATTAAATCAACCAAATATCTGGTAGCGTTTCTAACTCAGTTGCAGAGTTCCTGGGAGTAGGAAATTTGCCCATTCTTTCTTTACAAGGCCTTTTTTGGGTTGGAAACCTTCCAAAAACAAACAAACATAAACAAAGTGATACTGTGTTTGAAATCTCAACAATATTTTACTGATGTCAATCCAGGCTCATATGGTTTGGCTTTGAGTTCTTACAGGATATTCCCAACTATTTCCATAACTGGTTTATTATAGCCCCTTTCTGATTACCCTGCTTGACTGAGAGGACATGAAATTGTTTTATCCATTTCCCCAGCTTTGCTGGCAAAGCAAGATTCAGTAAATCCAAACAGATGGGAGCAGAATGCCTTGTCAGTCACTGTAGGGCCAGATTGTTTACTTCATTTATGTCTTGTTTTTGCCCCCCTCTAATAAGGCAGTTCATTTTTGATCTTTTATTATGGATTCCAGTTTCTTAGTGGTGCTTTTTCCTCCCAGCCACCCAAGTGTTCCATTTCCTGAAGATTTCTTTGAGAGTCTGGCTTGATAATATGAGGAGCAAATCTTCTCAGTGAGAACCCCTTTGGTTATTATTATAATTTTGCATACGTTTGCATTTCTTTTTAGTTTTAGCAACATTATAGCATTTTAAGGAGCTCTGGTAGTCTAGTGCCTAAAGACACTTGACTATTAACCACAAGGCTAGAGGTTCAAACCCACCAGCCACTCCTCGGAAGGAAGATGGGGGAATCTACTTCCATAGTGGTAACTGCCTCGGAAACCCAAGGAGGGGTCGCTATGAGTTGGGTCTGACTTGATGGCAAATAACAACAACAACAACATAGCATTATAGCCCATAGTTTAAGTCAACAAACTGATTATGGAAAACAACAAGCTCCATCCCCCTCTTTTTTCATTGCCTATCATCCACTCCTTGGAAGGAAGATGGGGCCATCTACTTCCGTAGTGATACTGCCTCGGAAACCCAAGGAGGGGTCGCTATGAGTTGGGTCCAACTTGACAGCACATAACAACAACAACAACATCATCTATGACAGCACCTTTACTTCTTTTAGCTAATAATTGTTTCTTTTACCTCTAAGTCTCTAAATGCCATACTTGTATTTCTTCTTCTTTCCCGCCCCCCCCTTTCTTACTTCATTTGTGTCTCCTTTACCCACTGTCTAGATTTTTGATTTTTGCTCTTCTATGAGCCATTACCTAGATCCTTGGACAACACCTGCTTTTACCTGTTAGGTGAGTGCCTTTTCTGTAAGTTAGGATTGATAAGAGACTCTCTTAGTGCCCAGAGGCACTTGTTCTGGTTATTTTATTTTTAAATTTTGCTTTGGGTGCTAATTTACAAAGCAGATTTGTTTTACACTCAACAGCTCATCCACATTTGATTTCACAGCCCTGATTACCTTCCCCAGACATAAAAAACTCTCCTCCTCCCCTGCCTGTGACCACCCACTCCCTGTGCCCTTCTTATCTATGCATCCTGTCTGTCCAGCTTTCCCTCTATGTGAATGCTGCTCCTCTGGTGTCTCATGGCTGATTGTTCTATGGGGTGCATCTCTCTAGAGTAGTAGGTGGGTACATCTCCCTGGGGTAGATGTTCTGCATATAGATCTTTCTGTTGTTGGGCTGAGAGTGAATCCATGGAAGTGAGTCCATTCCTAGGCCCGAAATAGAGCCCAGGGCCATAGTCTCAGGGGTTCCTCCAGTCTCCAGTAATTCTGGTCATTTTTGTGTTCTTGAATTTTGTTCCACATTTTTACTCCAACTCTTACCAGGATCTCCAATTTTGATCCATTTCTGGGTGGTTGGCATTGATAGCCAGGCACCATCTAGTTCTTCTGGTCTTGGTGTCATAAAGGTTGAGGTTCTCATGGTCCATATCTTTGAACTAATTGTTTCCAAATAACTTTGGTTTTCTTCACTCTTCTTTGCTCCAGGTGAGAGGAGACCAGTAGTTGCATCTTAGATGGCCACTCGAAAGCTTTTAAGGCCCCAGTTGCTACTCACCAAAGCTCTATCCCCCTCTTTCTTCATTTCCTATAACCTGTGTCAGCCAGTTTTACTTATTTTAGCTAATAATTGTTCCTTTGACCTCTAATGCTCTAAATGCCATGCTTGTATTTCTTCTTATCTTTCAGTTGTGACCTCTAATGCTCTAAATGCCATGCTTGTATTTCTTCTTATCTTTCAGTTGTAGGTCATTTTCTCACTATATAAAATGATTATTTAGCAACGTTTCCTCCCCCTTGCCTTTACTGCTCATGCAGACAGTTGCAATTGCCCCATCTCCCCAAATAAGTATATTGTAAAATTAGGTCAATATTCACAATGTGCATTATTATGACTATATAAATATTATTCATAGCAGAGCCATGTAATAAATTATTGCTTTTTTTCCTTTTCTTCAAAGTCTTACTTTTCCTGGAGTTAATTATCTTTTTTTTTCTTGATTTCCGTTCTTTTGTTAATTCAACCTCAAATTGTCCAGACAATGTCTAAATCTTTCCTCAAGACTTTCACAGATGTCTGGTGTTCTATCCATTTCATCTGCATGAACAGAGCTCTGTAAGTCTCTTCTAGGTCCAAACCACCAGCCACTCCTCGTAAGGAAGGTTGGGCAATCCTACTTCTGTTGTGATACTGCCTTGGAAACCCAAGGATGGGTCACTATGAGTCGGGGCCGACTCAACGGCACATAACAACAACAACAACAACAAACCAAAACAAGCCAAACTCACCTCCAATGAGTCAGTTCCAACTCACAGAGACATCTCCTTGGGTTTCTGAGGCGGTATCTCTACAGAAGTAAATTGCCCAGTCTTCCTTCTGAGGAGTGGCTGGTGGGTTTAAACCACCAGGCTTCTGTTTAGCAGTCAAATGCCTTAGGCACTATGCCACCAGAGCTCCTTAAGTCCCTTCTAGAACCTTCCAATTTGCTCGGATGTGGACACCTCATTCTCTGTGCCCACTGCACAGCTGTCATCATGGGATCCCTCTTCACTATAACTTTTCCACTTCCTCTGCTGGTTTCTCCTCCTTTTAGTGCTGTAAAAATATAGGTAATGCACAACTTGCCAATTCAGCATTTTTCACTGATAGAATTCACTGAAATGAATCACATCATCCATGCTGTAGCACCATCATCAGCATCCATTGCCATATTTGCCATTCCCTTAAATAGAAACTCAGTTCTAGCCACAAACAGATTTCCCCTTCTCCTTCCCTTCTACCCTGGTAACCCCTGTTAAACTCTGATCTATATACATTTGACTGCTCTGAGTGTTTCATATTAGTGAAATCATGTAATATTTGTCTTTTTGTGACTAACTTATTTCACTCAGCATAATGTTTTCAAGAATCATCCATGTTATAGCATGTATCAAGACTTCACTTCTCTTTATGGCATACAGTATTCAATTGTATGTACCTCATATGTACCACATTCTCTTTATTCATTCATCTGTTGACGGGCATTTGGGTTGTTTCTGCCTTTAGCTATTGTGAATAGTGCTGCAGTGAACATTGTTGTACATGTGTCTGTTAGCATCACTGCTTTCAAGCCTCTTCTGTATATACCTAAGAGTGGTGTAGCTGGGTTATATGGTACCTCTATTTTTATCCTTTTGAGGAACTTCCTAATCATTTCCCACAGCAGTTGTGCCATTTTGCATTCCCACTAGCAGTGGATGAGGATTCCTATTTCTCTACATCCTTGCCAACATTTGTTATTTTCCTTTCCTCAATCCTAGCTATTTTGGTGGGAGTACAGTGGTATCTCATTGTGATTTTGATTTGCATCTCCCTAATGGCTAGTGACTTGAGTATCTTTTCATGTGCTTGTTGGCCACTTGTACATTCTCTTGGTGAAATATCTGTTTTGGTCCTTTGCCTATTTTTCAGTTTTCTTATTAAGTTGTAGGGGTATTTTACATATTCTAGATATTAGGAATTTATATGATATATTATTGTTGTTGTTAGGTGCCATTGAGTCTGTTCTGACCCATGTTGTTGTTACATGCTGTTGCATTGGACCCGACTCATAGTGACCTCTCCTTGGGTTTCCAAGGCAGTATCACTACGGAAGTAGATTGCCCAACCTTCCTTCTGAGGAGTGGCTGGTGGGTTTGAACCACTAGCCTTCTGGTTAGCAGTCAAGTGCCTTAGGCACTATGCTACCAGAGCTCCTTATAGCAACCCTACATAGAACAGAATAAAACACTGCCTGGTCCTGCACTATCCTCATAATTGTTGCCATATTTGACTCCATTGTTGCAGACATTGTGTCAATGCATCTCATCGTGGGTCTTCCTCTTTTTCTCTGACCCTCTACTTTATCAAGCATGATGCCTTTCTCCAGGGACCAGTCCCTCTTGATCATATGTTCAAAGTACATCCAAAGTACACCATCCTCGTTTGTAAGGAGCATTCAGGCTGCACTTCTTCCAAGGCAGATTTGTCGTTCTGGCAGTTCATGGTACATTCAACGTTCTTTGCTAACACCACAATTCAAATGCATCCACTCTTCTTTGGTCTTCCTTATTCAAGTCCAGCTTTCATGTGCATATGAGGCAAATGCAAATACATGGCTTGGGTCAGCCACACCTTAGTCTTTAAAGTGAAATCTGTGCTTTTTAGTGAGCTCTCTCTCTCTCTCTCTCTCTCTCTCTATATATATATATATAAAATGATTTGAGTGAAAGTTTACAGAGAAAATTAGTTTTCCACTCAACAATTCATACATATTTTGTATATTGCAACCCACATAGTGTAACAACACTCTTACAGTTTTCTCCATGTGTTTACCATTTCCCTTCATTCTTCTTTCCTATCCCTTCCTTACCTTCTGAACTTTATCCCTGGTCAAATGCTGCCATTTTGATCTCCTGTGGTTGATTGTTCTAAGTAATGCATACTTCCCTTGTGTTGTTGTTCACCTTATAGGCTTGTCTATCATTTGACTGAAAGTTGAGACATGAGGGTGAGTTCAATTCCAGGCTTGAAGGATGTATAATGGCCATAGTCTTAGGGGTTCTAGCAGTCTCTAACCACCAGTAAGACTGATTTCTTGGGGGGCATTTTGTCTCACATTTTTCTTTCACTCTACCCAAGAGGCAGAAGCAGGGGAAAAGCCAGGGATGACAGAGCCACGGAATCCAGGTAAGGGGAGGGTGGAGAGATTTTGAATAGCTAAGGGAGACAAACTTGTCTGTCAGGTTGTTGTACTATTGTGGCTTGCGTGTTGCTCTGAGGCTTGAGGCTGTGCCACCAGTGTTTCAAATGCCAGCAGGGTTGCACATGGTGCACAGGTTTCAACGCAGCTTACAGACTGAGACAGAGTAGGTAGAAGGAAGAGGCCATCCACTTCTCAAAGAATTGGCCAGGGAAAACATTATGAATAGCAGAGAAACACTGTCTGATACATCACTAGGCAACTTTATGAATAGCCCAGAAACATCATCCAATACAGTGCAGGAAGACAAGCACCTTAGATCAGAATGCACTCAATATACAAGTGGGAAAGAGCTGCCTTCTCAGAGTACAACCAACCTTAATGATGTGGATAAAGTAAAGCTTTCAGGACCTCCATTTCCTGATGTGGCACAACTCAAATTGAGGAGAAACAGCTGCAAACATCCATTAATAATCAGAATATGGAATGCACAAAGTATGAATCTAGAAAATTGGATGTTGTCAAAAATGAAACAGAATGCATAAAGATTGATATCCTTGGCATTAGTGAGCTGAAATGGACTGGTTTTGGCCATTTTGGATCAGACAACCATATGATCTACCATGCTGGGAATGACAATTTGAAGAGGAATGGCATGGCATTAATCATCACAAAGGATGTTTCAAGATCTGTCCTGAAGTACGATGCTGTCAGTGATAGGATGATATGCATATGCCTACAAGGAAGACCTGTTACTATTACTACTATTCAAATTTATACACCAACCACCAGAGCCAAAAATGAGGAAATTGAAGATTTTTTTTATCAACTTCTACAGTCTGAAATTGACTGAACATGCAATGAAGATGTATTATTTATCACTGGTGACATGAATGCAAAAGTTGGAAACAAAGAAGAGTTACCAGTAGTTGGAAAATTTGGCCTTGGTGACAGAAATAACGCTAGAGAATGCATGATAGAATTTTGGAAGACCAACAACTTATTCATTGCAAATACCTTTTTTCAACAACACAAATGGTGGCTATACATGTGGACTTCACCTGATGGAGTACACAAGAATCAGATCGACCACATCTGTGGCAAGAGGTGATGGAAAAGCTCAATATCTTTAGCCAGAACAAGGCCAGGAGCTGATTATGGAACAGACCATCAACTGTTCATATGCAAGTTCAACTTGAAGTTGAAGACAATTAAAACAAGTTCATGAGAGCCAAAATATGACCTTGAATATATCCTTCCTGAATTTAGAGACCATCTAAAGAATAGATTTGATGCATTGAACACCAGTGATTGAAAATCAGAAGAATTATGGGATGACATCAAGAATCATCCATGAAGAAAGCAAGAGGTCATTAAAAAGACAAGAAAGGAAGAAAAGACCAAAATGGATGTCAGAAGAGACTCTGAAACTTGCCCTTGAGTGGAGAGTAGCTAAAGCAAATGGAAGAAATGACAAGATAAAGGAGCTGAACAGAAGATTTCAAAGAGCAACTTGAGAAGACAAAGCCAATTACTATAATGAAATGTGCAAAGACCTGGAGTTAGAAAACCAAAATGGAAGAACACGCTCAGCATTTCTCAAGCTGAAAGAACTGTGGAAAAAATGTAAGCCTCAAATTGCAATATTGAAAGATTCTAAGGGCAAAATATTGAATGATGCAGGAAGCATCAAGAGAAGGGGGAAAGAATACAGAGTCATTGTACCAAAAACACCTGATCGATCTTCATCCATTTCAGGAGGTGCCATATGACCAAGAACCAATGGTATTGAAGGAAGAAGTCGAAGCCACACTGAAGGAACTGGTGAAGAACAAGGCTCCAGGAATTGATGGAATATCCATTGAGATATTTCAAGAAACAGATGCCCAACTGGAACCACTAACTTGGCTATGCCAAGAGATTTGGAAGACAGCTACCTTGCCAACTGACTGGAAGAGATCCATATTTGTACCCATTCCAAAGATCCCACACAATGTGGAAATTATCGAACAACATCATTAATGTCGCATGCAAGTAAAATCTTAGTGAAGATAATTCAAAATGGTGGCAGCAGTATATTGACAGAGAACTTCCAGAAATGCAAGCTGGATTCAGAAGAGGACGTGGAATGATTGCTGATGTCAGATGGATCTTGGCTCAAAGCAAAGAACACCAGAAAGATGTTTACTTGTGTTTTACTGACTATGCAAAATCATTTGATTGTGTGGATCATAACAAATTATAGGTAACATTGAGAAGAATGGGAATTCCAGAACACTTAATTGTACTCATAAGGAACCTGTACATAGACTAGGAGGTTGTCGTTTGAATGGAACAAGGGGACACTGCATGGTTTAGAGTCAAGAAGACAGTGTGTCAGGGTTGTATCCTTTCACCATACTTATTCAATCTGTATGCTGAGCAAATAATCCGAGAAGCTGGACTACACGAAAAAGAACATGGCATCAGGATTGAAGGAAGAATCATTAACAACCTGCAGTACGCTGATGACACAACTTTGCTTGCAGAAAGTGAGGATGACTTGAAGCACTTACTGATGAAGACTGAAGAATACAGTCTGCAGTATGGATTACATCTCAATATAAAGAAAACAAAAATCCTCACAACTGGACCTATACAGCATCACAATAA
>NW_006921679.1:6241542-6250681 GCF_000298275.1 Orycteropus afer afer | reverse complement strand
GACAATGAATAAGGAAGATCGAAGAAGAGTTAATGCTTTTGAGTTGTGGTGCTGGAGAAGTATGCTGAATGTGCCATGGACTGCTAAGAGCTCTAACAAATCTGTCCTGGAGGAAGTGCAGCCAGAATGCTCCTCAGAAGCGAGAATGGCCAGACTTCATCTCACCTACTTTGGTCATGTTGTCAGAAGGGATCATTCCGTGGAGAAGGATGTCATGCTTGGTAAGATGGAGGGTCAACGAAGGAGGAGAAGGCCCTCAATGAGATGGATTGACACAGTGCTGTGGCAATGGGCTCAAGTATATAGCAAGGATCGTGAGCTGGTATGGGACTGGGCAGTGTTTCGTTCTGCTGTGCATAGGGTTGCTATGAGTCAGAGATGACTCAACAGCACCACCACCACCACCACCACCAACATCAACAACCTACATATGGTATTTTACAGGTGGTGGATATGGGTCCTAATAGGGCAGTGTGTGTGTGTGTGTGTGTGTGTGTGCCAGGTTAGGCCAATTTTCCAAATGTTCAACCTTACGGCATCGATTATGGTGAGATTGTTAACACTCTGAGTCCAACAGTCACCTTGTCTTGTGACTTCACATGAAGAGATGGGCCAGCAGATAGAGTTGGAGAAGGGGATAAATGAATAATAAGAAAGCACTACTAGTCATTTATTTTAATTCATTTTTTCCCAATTCTTGGTGTTTAAGACATATAGTATCATCAGCCCTCTCTGAGACATACTCATACTGCCCCCTCCCCCACACTGATAGGCTCACACAACCAAAATTAAAGAGAAACTAAAGCAACTCAATATCCACACTCTGGTATCATTGTGCCTAAGGCATTTGACTGCTAACCAGAAGGCTGGCCGTTCAAACCCACCAGCCACTCCTCAGAAGGAAGGTTGGGAAATCTACTTCCATAATGATACTGTCTCGGAAACCCAAGGAGGGGCTGCTATGAGTCAGGTCCAACTTGACGGCACATAACAACAACACAACAATCCTTAGAATATAAAGGACATACACACACTCATCATTTGACACTTAATATGCTAGTCTACATTGTTATTTATCATATTATTAATGTACCCATGTATTCTAACCATTGAGAGCAAAGAAATTATTTAATGCCCCATTAAATGTTCAGCATCTTGCCTGATACACTACACTCAGGGACACATGCACATTTATAGTTCATGATGATCCCATACATTTCCCCCAATTTCTGAGAGAATCCCAAAAGGACATTAAAAAAAAAAAAAAAAAAAAAAAAAATCAAACCAACTGCCAATGAGTCAATTCCAACTCACAGTGACACTTACTGGGTTTCCAAGGCTGTCAGTTTTTATGAAAGTGGATTGCCTCATCTACCTCCCACAGGGCAGCTGTTGGGTTTGAACCACCAACCTTATGGCTGGAGGTCAAATGCCTTACCCACTATGCCTCCAGAGCTCCTTCAACAGGACATAGTGATGCCTAAGTTATGTCCCAGCTTTCCTTACAGTCAGTCATGAAGAACATGATTTGGTAAATGAAAAAAAGTGCTTTCTAGCTGGACTCATATTGTGAAGGAAGTCTATTTATCTTCATATAGGTGGTGAGTTGATAGATTTCCCTATGCAATGCATCCTAAAGGTTTCTTAGATTCCCACCTCCACCTCCCCATTTTCTCAATGGATAGTCAATTTTTTACTTTAGTAAACAGCTTTGCAAGACTGATTATGTAAAGAATTCCCTCTGGAAAGTTAACTAAGGATAAAAAGTGACACGGGCAGTGAAGGAGTGGCCAGAGTGAAATCTGAAAGGCCACCAGGGAATTGTCAGCGACAGCAGCAGATGTTGGAAATGATGGCTCCAAATGTCTGCATTCCAGGCTTGCTCCGGAGCCAAGATGGTTACTGTGTGCACAGCTTCAGCCCTGAACAGACAGGAAAAAGAATGTCTGCATCCCTAGATTCACAAATAGACCCAGGAGAACGTTCGGCTCGCCCTTCGCTGGTTTGTGATTGCCTTTCTCATACAATTGGCTGAAAGTCAACTTTAAGCAGAAATAAGACTCTGACCAAACAAGCAAGCAGTGGTTGTGGTCAGGCAAACTTATGTACCATAATTGAATATTGTTCTTTTACCTTGATGACTTCTCCATCAAAACAAAGTTTAGAGTATTTTATCTGAACTGTATTCAAATAGTCTTTTTCTGAGAAAATAAGTATTTTCAAAAGTAGCCTCATGCAATAATTACCAATTTAGTGCAAAATACTGAATTTTAGAAAGTTTATTTATTTTAAGAAACATTATGTTTCACATTTTAGCTCAAAGGAAATAGAGATAACGGAGCTGGGATTTGATTCTGCTTGACTGTGAGCCAGATACTTGGAAGACAGATAGAGCATGAGCCCTGATACAGCTACAATTTGAGCTCAGAGGCTGCCTCCTACCACTGGAATGATTCAAGTTCCCCATAGTCTCTCCAATTTGCTTTTATTTGCCTCATCATCTTTTAAAATGTAAAAACATCAGGTCTTATGATTAAGATGCCTTAATAAAAAATAAGGAGCTCTGGTGGCACAGTGCCTAAGGCATTTGACTGCTCACCAGAAGGTTGGTGGTTCAGTTGCCTAAGGCATTTGACTGCTAACCAGAAGGCTGGTGATTCAAACCCACCAGCCACTCCTTGGAAAGAAGGTTGGGTAATCTACTTCTGTAGTGATACTGCCTCAGAAACCCAAGGAGTGGTTGCTATGAGCTAGGTCCAACTTGATGGCACATAACAACAACAACACTGCTCCATAGGAGGAAGATGAGGCAATCTACTTCCATAAAGATTCACCCTCTTGGAAACCCAATGGAGGTTGCTATGAGTCTGAATTGACTGGATGGCAGTGGGTTTGGTTTTGGTTTTAATCAAAAGAATATGTTGTTGTGGTGGTTGTTAGGTGCCATCAAGTTGATTCTGACTCATAGTGACCCTGTGTACAACAGAACGAAACACTGCCCAGTCCTGCACCATACTCACAATCCTTGCTGTACTGAGCCCATCATTGTAGCCACTGTGTCAATCCATCTTGTTGAAGATCTCCCCCTTGTTTGCTGACCCTCCACTTTACCAAGCATGATATCCTTCTCCAGAGAATGGGCCCTTCTGACAAAGTGACCAAAGGAGGCGAGACAAAGTCTGGTGAATAGATAATAAACCATACACGGTACTTGTTGTTGTTGTTGTTGTTATGTGCCGTTGAGCCGGACCCAACTCATAGCGACCCTTCCTTGGGTTTCTGAGGCAGTATCACTACAGAAGTAGATTGCCCAACCTTCCAAGGAGTGGCTGGTGGGTACACTGTACTAAGTACTTAAATTGTGTTATCTCGCATCATCTCAATCCTTACAACAAATTTAAGATGTTGGTACTATCATTATTCCCATAACAGAGATGAGGAATCCTTGCCAAAATCTTAAAGCTTACTAACTGCTGAAGCTGGGCTCAAACTCAGGACTGTGCACAGAGTAAACATCTTGGCTCCAGAGCTCCAGAATGCAGACTTTCAGAGCCATCATTTCCAGCATCTGCTGCTGTCAATGACAGTGCCCTTGTGGCCTTACAGATGCCCAAGTCACTTCTAATGTAAAACTATTGACAGTACACTGCTGATTTGCTTCTTAGAAACCAAACAAGTTGCCATCAGGTTGACTCTGACTCATGGTGACCCCATGTGTTTTCAGAGTAGAACTGTGTTTCACAGTGTTTTCAATAACTGTAATCTTTCAAAAAGAGATCATCAGGTGTTTGTTCTGAAGTGTCTGTGGGTATATCTGAACTGCCAACCTTTTGGTTAGTAGCTGAGCACTTAACCACTTGCACCATTCGAGAACTCCTTAATTTTCAACCCATTGTCATTGAGTCAATTCCAACTCATAGTGATCCTAAAGGACAGAGTAGAGCTGCCCCGTAGGGTTTCCAAAGGTATAAATCTTTATGGAAACAAACTGCTACATCTTTTTCCTACAGAGCAGCTAGTGGTTCAAACCACTGACGTTTGTTTAGCAGCCAAATACATAACCATTGTGCCCCCAGAGCTCCTTCCTTCCTTCTTATAAACCAACCAAACCCACTGCCATTGAGTCAATTCCAGCTCATAGCAAACACCACTAGCTTTCTGTTCTGGTTACCCAGCACTGCTCTGACAGGAATATACTACAAATGGGATGGCTTGAACAAACAGGAGTTTATGCTCCTACAGTGTGGGAGGCTAGAAATCCGAATTCAAAGAGCCAGGCTCTAGGGGCTGAAAACCCCTCAGCTTTGGGTTTCAGCTCTGCCTCTTGCTCCCAGCCAGCCCACTGAAACTAGAGGCATCTCTTCACTCAGGCAGCTACAGACTACTGAGGCTAACAAGCCCAAGGTCGACCAATAAAATGGCACAGTCCCAGTGTTACCAAACCACACAGCAGGCCACTAATTCAAGTCTGTTGAAAGTCCCAGAATCGGCAGAGCACGGCAGGCTGCTGAACAACGACAAGGCTACATGCAGGGTTCAAGCGTGCCATAAGCTAGAGACCATTCCCAAAGCTGTTTCTTATATATGGGAAGCAGACCACATCCCTAAAGCAGCTACTCAGCTTCTTGTGGTAGGTCCCACCATGGAATTGATTGTCAGTCTCATCATGAGGAATAACTACCTCCACCTGCCCAGCCACTCAACCATGCCTGGTCAAGTTGACATACAACCGTAACCATCACAGTTTCCAAGGCTGTAAATCTTTATGGAAGTAGATTGCCTAATATTCCTCCTGCAGAGCAACTGGTGGGTTTGAACCACCAACCTTCTGGTTAGCAGCCAAATTCTGTATCCACTATACCATCAGAGCTCCTTTTTCCTTTTCAAAAAATGGAACTATTGTATCAATGCCAGGAACAGAGTCAGTTGTGTGTCTGTCAAGGTGAAATAGAGAGGAAAGGAATTCTCTGTCCTCGGTGTGTGCTTTACTAGTAAACTAAAGGATTGCACACACCCAATGACACCATGAGAGAAAGGCCTGGTGATCTCCTTCCATAAGATAACCACCAAGAAAGCCCCGTGGGGCAGTTCTACTCTGTAACACCTGGGGTTGCCATGAGGCAGACTCAACTGGATGACACTGTTGTGTTTTTTTTTCTTTTCATACCCAATTCCACAAAGTTCTTTCTTTTCAGCGTTGATGTAAACCTTGAGAGCAACATTCAAATTCGAAACAAGGTTCTCTTTCTTGAAGTAACATGAAGCGAAGGGCTTAAAGTGTGAAAGCAACTGAAGTCATAAGGCAAGAGCTAATGTCTCTTGGAAGCGTAGTACCTAAGGCACTTGACTGCTAACCAGAAGGCTGGCGGTTCAAACCCACCAGCCACTCCTCGGAAGGAAGATGGGGCAATCTACTTTCCTAGTGATACTGCCTCGGAAACCCAAGGAGGGGTCACTATGGTCAGGTCCAACTTGACGGCACATAACAACAACAACAATAATCTCTATTGAGTGCTCTCTTGTAACCAGACTTTTCTAAGTGTTTTGCATGCACTAAGGAGCTCTGGTGGCATAGTGGGTAAGGCATTTGGCTGCTAAGCAGAAAGTGGGTGGTTCAAACCCACCAGCTGCTCCATGGGAGGAAGATGAAGCAATCTACTTCTGTGAAGACTTACAGTCTTGGAAACCCAATGGAGGTTGCTATGAGTTGGAATCGACTCAATGGCAGTGGGTTTGGTTTGGTTTGGTTTGACATGCATTAACTCATTTAATGTATACAACAGCCTTCCAGGTTAGTATTATTAGTATTATTATCCTATTTTACAATTGATGGAACCAAAGCCCAGAGAAGACAAATAAGTGCTCAAGGTCACACTGTTGGTAAAAATGCTAAGATCTGAAGCCAGGCAGTTAAGTTCCAGAGCCTATGGGTTTATAATGACAACACTTCTGCAGATGACCTAATTGTTCTGCACCTCCCGTTTCTTTCTTATAAAATGAAGATAAATGATATCAGGCAGAGCTGAAGCCCCAGGCTGAGGGGCTTTCACCCAGCTGCTAGAGCCTGGCACTTTGACCTTGGACTCCTAGCCTCCAAGACTCTAATAGAATAAACTCATTAGTTCAAGCTATCCCATTTGTGATATATTTCTCTCAGAGTGTCACCAGGTAACCGAAACACAAGGCTAGTAAGCAGTCATGACTATATACCTGAACGCAGTGTGTGAGCACTGAACGATGCCTGCGAGACGTCAGTGATCCGCTGCCTGCAGTGCGTCTGAATGGAAATGATGGAGTCGACCATTCCAGGAAGGACTCGTTGAATCTGATGGGATTAGATGTCTTTTGGAAACCTCTCATGATATCAGAAGTGAAACAAATTCTCACTTATATCTCTGTTTATAAAAATCAGATGTATATTTTGAGACAAGGTAGAAAGTTTAGGAATTGGTAAGGAATTCTTGATTTCAGGATCCTCTAGCCACTGCAATTGTAAGTTGTCTTTAAAGATTATTATCAATGGGTGGTACTGTCACCTGGCAACTATTGAGGGCAACATATAGACTTGCAAATATAATTTGTCTTTCAGTATCTGCCTGACTGTAGTTCTTGTGTCCACTGATGGGGTAATGCATTTTTAAAAATCTCGCTAAACAATAATCTAGGAGCTCTGGTAGCATAGTGCCTAAGGCACTTGACTGCTCACCAGAAGGCTGGCGGTTCAAACCCACCAGCCACTCCTTGGAAGGAAGGTTGGGCAATCCTACTTCCGTAGTGATACTGCCTCGGAAACCCAAGGAGGGGTCGCTATGAGTCGGGGCTGACTCGACGGCAAACAACAACAACAACAACAAACAATAATCCTGGTTCAGTGAAATTGCTCTTGGCTATTTCAACCCTCCCCCATTTTGATTTGTTTTAATAGCATATCAATAATAAGTGAGAAAGTTATTAAATAGCTTGACTGGGGGGACAATGGGGTATTCTTTCCTAATGGGTGTTATTGATAATTGCTGTGGTTTGACTCCAACTCATGGTAACTCCAATCATGCACAACAGGATGAAATGCTGCCCAGCCCTGTTCCACCTTCATGACTGTTAGTATGTTTGAGTCCATGGTTGCAGGTGTTGTGTCAATCCATCTCACTAGGGTTTACCTAGCATCTGATGTCCAAACTTGTACATGTCAGTTCTCTTTCCAACCTCACTGTATTTGCCTAATAAGAACTAAAACCAAACCAAACTCACTGCCATTGAGTCAATTTGACTCACAGAGACCCCTCCTGGGGTTTCTGAGGTGCTATTACTACAGAAGTAGATTGCCCAATCTTCCTTCCGAGAAGTGGCTGGTGGGTTTGAACCACCAGCCTTCTGGTTAGCAATCAAATGCTTTAGGCACTACACTACCAGAGCTCAGTGTGGGGAATTAGGAGACAGTCAGAGCAGCATTGCCTTATGTTCCATGAGTTTCTTGTCCGGTGCTGTTCTCCTTGCAGTGGTCTGTGGTCACCGCAACTCCTATTAGGTTTCCAACACTATAAATTTTTATGGAAACAGATTGCTTCATCTTTCTTCCATGGAGTGGCTGGTGAGATTGAACCACTGAACTTTTGGTTAGCAGCCAAATGCCTTATCCACTTACCACCAGAGCACAAGAGCAGAGGCCTGGAACAGAGGGTCCGCAGAGACAAGAGGAACCTCCCATCCTGGGTCCTGAGAGCCTTCAGTGCTCTTCATGTGCACATCTAGGTGATGAGACTGCTCCTCCCCTCCCCAGTCATACATAGGTTCAGGGCACTCACACAGCAGGCCAAGCCATGAAAGGTCCAGTTGCACATTGACCCCTGAAGTCTTTGGTTGGGTAGAGTTGGCAGAAATGCCAAGTATATGCCCAATGCTTATTTCCTCATGTTTAGAAAAACTGCTCAAATCATGTGTCTGCTTGGTTGGATGGAATCAGTATAATTTATTCATTATTGTTACCACTGGAATAAGATGGAAATTATTACCAATTTATCCCTATGATTTATTTCTTATCACCATAATAATAATATGCTAAACCAGCCAACCTTTTGGTTAGCAGTCAAATCCCTTAACCACTATACCACTACCCCCCCCCCAAAAAAAAAACCCGAACTCACTGCCATTGAGTTGATTCCAACTCATAGCAACCCCCATTAGGTTTCCAAGGCTGCAAATCTTTATGGAAGCAGATTGTCTCATCTTTCTTCCACGGAGTGCCTGGTGAGATTGAACCATCAACCTTTTGGTTAGCAGCCAAATGCCTTATCCACTATACCACCAGAGCTTCTTTCTACACTGCTAGAACGCCTTAATAAAAAATGTAGCACTTTATTTTAAAGGGAGTTTGTGTCTGAAGGCACCAATTATACTGGAAAAACAACTACACACTTTGTAGCAACCTTGGTATTGAGTACATGGATTGCAAAGTCAACTGAAAGGCCATTAGCTTGTAATTCCAAGTCCTTAGGACCCACCACGTTACATTACATCTCAAAAACATTTTTCGTAATATTTGTTTTCCATAGTCAACAATCTCTTGTCTGCTGCCATATCAGTTTCAGCTCATGTTAAAAAGGCTGTCATGAAGCTTAAGACCTAAGCATATAGATGGTGACTTTGGCAGTGTTCTTACATAAACAGATGGACGTGACTGATCGCGTTAGCAACTTCAGTTGTCATCTCGTTTTCCTAGGGCACTTGCATCCTTGAAAATATTTATGTTTGATACACTAATCCATGGCAACCACTTAACACAGCTGTCCCAAATGTTGTCCTCAAGATTACCCACTGCTTGTTCTCCATTACACTGTTCTATTTTGGTTTGGGGTGGACTTTTGACTATGCTCACCTGAGCAGTTGTTGCCATCAAGTCAGGAACAGGCACTTAGAAAAGAGTTTGCCACTTGACGTTTGTAGAGCCTTACTCTCTAGGAGGAAGAATAAATTCTGCCCATTTATTCAGATGGCATCATGAAGATATTTCAAATTTGTAAGATTTTTAAAAAAAAAAAAAAACATGATTTTTTTTTCCTGCAATATTTAGGGGCTCTGGTGGCATAGTGCCTAAGGCATTTGACTGCTAACTAGAAGGCTGGTGGCTCAAACCCCCCAGCCA
>NW_006921679.1:6238941-6241128 GCF_000298275.1 Orycteropus afer afer | reverse complement strand
GTGCTGCCGAAAGAGACACGCAGCGCTGAAAGAGACACATGCTGCTGGGAAAGAGACGCAAGAGACACGCATTGCTGAGTGAGACACTGAGGGACCAACACTGCTGGGAAAGAGACTGTGAGAGACTGTTGACTGAGGGACGGTGGACTGGGAGAGAGACTGAGCGTTCTTCCTGAACTTGAGTTGTAGCCTGGTGCTTCCCTAATAAACCCCGTAATCTGTGAGTTCTGTGTGGCCACTGCAGCGAATTATCGAACCCAGGAGAGAGGTGGTGGGTGCTTTGGGAGGAACAGTTGGTGAAAGGGCTGGAGGGAGGCAGCATGTCTGGCCTTGCAGTAAGAGGCCTTGGGTTACTGCTGGTAATCCTGTCTTCCTCTTGTGGGATTAGAGGAGGTCAGAACATGTGGCTTCCTTGCCGTTTTTGCATTAGGGTACAATGTACATTCCAGGAGCCGTTGGTTAAAGCACTCAGCTGGTAGCTAAAAGGCCAGTGGTTCAAACCCACCACCTGCTCCCTGAGAGAAAGAGGAAGCAGTTTCCTTCCATATAGAATTACAGTCTTGGAAACTCTATGGGGCAGTTCAACTCTGTCCTATAGGGTTGTTATGAGTCAGAATCGATTCAAGTTAATGCACATTTCATAAAATTCACTTATTTTAAGTATGTTGTTGAACAAATTTTAGTAAAATTCAGAGTTGTGTTTCATCACCAGATTCCAATTTTGGAACATTTTTGTCACTCCAAAAAGGTATTTTATAGTCATGTCTAGTCCTTCCTCATTTTCACTCCCAGTCTCTGGCAACCACTAATCTATTTTCAGTCTATATAGATTTTCCTATTCTGGACATTTCTTAGAAATGGAAATGACTGGCCAACTTAACAATATTTATGTAATCTCTCTTACAAAAAATAAAGCTTTATGTTAATTATAGGGCCCCCTTTCTCCCAATTTTTGGTAAATATATTAAAAAAAAACCCAAACTCACTGCCACCAAGTCCATTCCAATTCATAACAACCTCCATTGGCATTCCAAAGCTGTAAATCTTTACAGGAGCAGACTGCCTCATCTTTCTCTCATGGAGCAAGCCAGTGGGTTTGAACCACTGACTTTTCTTTGGTTAGCAGCCAAATGCCTTAACCACTACACCACCAGAGCTCCTTGGTAAATTATATAATTATTTTATAATTATATTATTTTTGTCATTTTGAGCAGCGTACTCCCCCTATTTTTTCCTTCCATCAACTTTTGTCAATAGCTTTTAAAAACATTTTATTGTGATAAAATATATGTAACAGCAAATGTGCCATTTTAACCATTCGATGACATTAATTACAGTCATCATGTGCAACTATCACCAGTATCCACCTGCAGAAGTTTTCCATCACCTTTAACAGAAACTCAGTACTTCAGCCGTCACACCCAGCGCCTCCTCCTCACAACCCTTGGTAACCACAGTAAACGGGATCCTGACGCTTCTGCTGGATATTTTCTACCAGAGGAACAATGTTTGTCTTTCCACATCTTTAAAGGTCAGCCATGTCTTGGTATGTCAATCTTTTGACTCCTTTGTCCTTCATATAAGATGAAGATAGCAGTGCCTTACACACTTCCATTTTTTTTCTTACCCTTATTCACTGAATAACTTCTGACAGTTATGACATTACTGCATTATTTGTTAAGGCTGATGCTATTTTCTTTTTGTTCCATAACTATCATCAAGTCTTCCATGTCTACAGGTTGATGCTATAAGTAGCAACTAAGAATAGCCTTTATGAATCTCATTGCAGAGCCAGGTAGTACACTAAGATCTTTCCTTACCTCAATGTTCCAAGTCAAAACTGCAGACCCACTCCAAGGAGATGTTTCTCACATGAAACGAATTCCCTTTTGTATCCTTCATTAAATGCTCAAAATCATACCAATGTATAAGTATCATAATTGAACCATTCTTTTAGACTTTTTCATTTTTTCCTAGAGTTTTTTTTTTTTATAATTTTATTTTGATTTGGGCGAAGATTTACAGAGTAAATTCACTTTTCATACAGCAGTTCACATTATATACTTTGTCTCATGTCATTGACCAAAATTTGCAATGCAACAGCTCCCCTCCCACTTCCTCCCCATAGTTACCTCCTCCCAGTGTCCATCCCTTCATACTCTTCTGCACCCTGAGCTATCTCCCTGT
>NW_006921679.1:6229604-6231346 GCF_000298275.1 Orycteropus afer afer | reverse complement strand
CAGTTCGCTGTCAGACCGCAGCTCCGTAGGTCTCCTTTTTTTTGGTATTTTCACGCAAATTCTTCTGCTAGTTGGAGTTTAGTCCAATTCTGCATCCTTCCCTTCAAGGCTCAGGGGTCCAAGATTATCTTCTGTGTCTGTGTTAATTGGTTTCCGTTTTCTTTGTTGAAGAGGGTCTGTGCACTCCTTCTGCCTAGTCCACCATCTTGCCGGAACCACCCATTTTTTCCTAGGGTTTTAAGTTATTGTTTTTTTTTTTTTATTCTTCTTGTTAGAAAAGGAAATAGTAATATCTGTCCACTGTATATTAAAGTTTATCTGGCTCTCAATCACACAGTGCATGAAGTCCTCCCTGTGCATTTATTTGTCGTAATCATCCGTGGATTTTCTTCTCTGGACCTTCTACATGAACCATCACCCTAGCCCTTTGTTTACTGTGCTCCTACGTTAGGTTCAAGAGCTCTGGTGGTGTAGTGATTAAGGCATTTGACTGCTATCCAGAAAGTCAGTGGTTCAAACCTACTAGTCACTCCATGGAAGAAAAATCGGGCAGTCTGTTTCTGTAAAGATTTACAGCCTTGGAAACCCCATTGGGGTTGCTTTGAGTTGGAACCAACTCAATGGCAGTGAGTTTGGTATTTGGTTTGGAGGTTAGGTTCACTGTTTCCTGGACCCAATGTTATTCTCTTTCTTGATTTTCTCCTTCATTTGACCAGAGTATATTCTCCAGTAAATTCCTTAAAAAAACAAACAAACAAAAAAAAAGGTGTGTGATGGGGAACTAGCAGTATGTGTATTTATTTTTCAAAGTTTATTATTTGTCAGGATTTATTATTGAATTTTCAAAACAATTTTCCTTCTAAATTGAACACATGCTTAATGTTATCTAAAATATTGTGCTGTTGATGAGAAATTCTTATGTTAGTCTAATTCATGCTCTTTGGTTGAGGGCATTTTTTTTCTCTATGGAAGATTTTAGGATCTTCCATTGTTACTTTCAAAGAGCTCTGGTGGTGTAGTGGTTAAGGCATTTGGCTACTAACCAGAAGGTCAGTAGTTTGAACCCACCAGCTGCTCTGCTGAAGAAAGATGAGATAGTCTGCTTCCAGAAAATTTTACAGCTTTGGAAAACCAATGGGGGTTGCTATGAGTTGGAATTGACTCAATGGCAGTTTGATTTTCGGTTTATAGTTATTGTTTGGTTTATTGTTTATTGTTCATTTATTTTATGGTAGCCTAGTGCCTAAGGCATTTGACTGCTAACCAGAAGGTTGGTGGTTCAAACCTACCAGCCACTCCTTGGAAAGAAGGTTGGGCAATCTACTTCTGTAGTGATACCGCCTTGGAAACCCAAGGAGGGGTCACTATGAGTCAGATCCAACTCTATGGCAGTGACTTTGGTTTGGTATTTTTTGGAATATAATAGTGCTATTCAATCTAAAGAAATAACTGTTAATTCTGAGAAAATTTTTGGCACCCCACCCCCAACATTTTCTTAATAATTTTCCTCTCTTCATTTCTTTCTTATCTATTTCTAGAATTCCTATTATCAGATATTGGACCTACTGGATTTAATTTTTTCTCTGAGTTTTTTTCAAATATTTTTCCATCTTACTCCTGCTTTTTTCCTTTGTGTAAGTTATTTTATCAACTTTGAACTTCTTTCTTTTGAAAAATATCTTTTATGATTATATTATTCATTTCCCAAAGTTTTTTTTTTTTTTTTGTCTCTGTTCTCTTTT
>NW_006921679.1:6222181-6229203 GCF_000298275.1 Orycteropus afer afer | reverse complement strand
TTTCCGAGGCAGTATCACTACGGAAGTACGATTGCCCAACCTTCCTTCCGAGGAGTGGCTGGTGGGTTTGAACCGCCAGCCTTCTGGTTAGCAGTCAAGCGCCTTAGGCACTATGCTACCAGAGCTCCCTCTCTTACAGTAGCTGCCTTGAATAAGAAGTTTGGAGCTCTTTGCTTGTGGTAGACCTTGTAGATGACTTTGCTTAGGAAAGTGCTGCTAAAAATGTGATTAGTGCTGGTCTGCAAACTATTTCTGGTCCACAATGAAATAAGTACAGAAATTTAGAATGCTATCTAGACACTTTTGTAACAACTTGACACATTGCTGCGAAATCCAAGTTGGCACGATTAGTATCAGTAAATGTGGTTTTGCATTTAAGTTTTGCGTAGGAGTCCATTTTGATGACCTAGATGCAATGACAGGAAATCGTTTTAGCCATATTAAGGAGATAGTGCCAGAATGTGAATTGATGCACTGTTTATTCATGGAGAAAGACTTAAAAAAAAAAAAAAAATCAGTCCAATAGTCTCTGGTGGGGAAAAAGGTTAAGTTTGTATCTTTCCTCCCAGAGGTATTTTGGGAGACAGGTGGGGTGATCTACCTCCTTGAAAACCCTACAACCAAAACCAAACCAAACCCATCACCATCAATTCAGATTTGACTCATAGTGACCCCTCCTTGGGTTTTGACGGCAGTATCACTACGGAAGTAGATTGCCCAACCTTCCTTCCAAGAAGTAGCTGGTGGGTTTGAACCGCCAGCCTACTGGTTAGCAGTCAAGTGCCTTAGGCACTATGATACCAGAGCTCTATAGAGTAGTTTAACTCTGTACAGGGAGTCACCATGAGTCAGAATTGACTTGACAGTAATTAACAACAAGATGCTGGAAATCTTAAACAACAACAACAACAACAGAACCCAGAACAACAGTCCAAGTAAACTATGCTTGCTGATGCAGTAAAAACTATGAAGGCTAATGAATTAAATTTGATATTATATTCTTATTTTGTGATATTATGAAAGCTGATTATATGTAACAGTTAATGCTTGCTGAGGTACGATAGATACAGAGGGGAAACATTCTGTTAAAAACATTTACAGTACAAAATGAACTCTTATTGTTTCTCCAAGATAAAAACCAGTTTGGCCCTAAAACCATTTTTAGATATGATTGGCAGCCAGTTTAAAAGTGATCATCAAACTTTCTATACAAAGAAGAAAAGTAGTATGTTTTTCAATGCCACATAAGGTCAAAGGGCAAAAAATGGAAGTTGATGCTTTGAAGAAGAGTTTCTATAGACTGTTGGGACACATTTCATAATTTATTGACAACGAAGTTGATCATGATCTTGATATTGTACATCTATTGAAATTTATCACCAAACACTTCAACATTTGATAAAAGATTGTAAATTCAGTTTTTATCAAAGGTAAACCACATATAGGAAATTTATGGATCCAAAATCAATTATTTTCTTCAAAAGATAATTTAAATTGAACTAAAACATAACAATATGATTGGAACTCACTACTAATGAATGGTTGAAAATGAATTTTGAAAATATAGTATCACTTACTTTAATTTGAATGAAAGTTGAAAAGGAATATTTCTAATTTATTGAATTTTTTTTTTCAAGGTCTCTTCTCCCATTTTTCTAGGAGACTAGTTTTGTATTATGCAGGTTATTAAAACAAAACATAGAGACAGGTGATGCCAGTGAAAATTCCAGGGGAAAAACTTTCAAAAATATGTCCCTTCATAAAAATAATGGAAAAAAGTGACAAAAATGATCAGAATCAACATTTCCAGAACTCTGGAAATTAACCAAATACTTAGAGCAGCCAGTGAGAATTCATTCAAGAAAAATGGCTGAATATTTGTAAGAATAGTAATTCTGTGGCATTTTAACTTCCCTTAGTACTGTCTTCACCTCTCCAGCTCAATGATAAACCAAAAAGCTCAAACTCACTGCCATCGAGTTGCCTCTGATTCATAGCAACCCCCACTGGGTTTCCAAGTCTGTAAATCTTTACAGAAGCAGACTGCCTGTGGCAGTTAAGGTTATGTGTCAATTTGGTTGGGCCTGGTTTTGAGTGGCTGGGCAACTGGATGTAGTTATTCCCCATAATGAGACTGGTCATCAACTCCATGGTGGAATCTACTGGAGCAGCTGAGTAGCTGCCTTAGGGATGTGGTCTGCTCCCAGTATATAAGAAGCTTTGAGAAAGGTCTCTGAGCTTTTTGGCATGCTTGGACCCTGCATGTAGCCGAGTCTTCATTCAGCAGCCCGCCATGTTGTCTGCTGATCTTGGGACTGTGCCATTTTACTTGTCGACCTTGGGTTTGTCAGCCTCAGCAGCCAGAAGCTGTCTGAATTAAGAGAAGCCTCTAGCTCCAGTGGGCCAGGAGCAGGAGGCAGAGCTGAAGCCCATGGTCGAGAGGTCTTCACCCTGTCCCTAGAGCTGGCACTTTGAACTCTGACTTCTAGCCTCCTAAACTGTAAGAGAATAAATCCTTGTTTGGTCAAGGCATCTACTTGGGGTATTTCTGTTACAGTAGCACTAGAGAACCAAAACACCACCTCACCACTCTTCTGCAGAGCAGCTGGTATGTTTGAACCCCTGATCTTTTTGGTTAGTAGCTGGATGCCTTAACCACAGTGCCAGTAGAGCTCCTTTCTGCTCAATGGTAGCCTTGAAAAAATGGCATTTTGCATTACAGGTCCCAGAGAGAGCAGACCAGAACTAGAACTCTTTCAAAGTCTTATTCCCAGAGAACTGACATTATTTGACTTGTCTGGTAGTTCACTGGAAGTTCCCACTCAAAAGATTTGCCTTTATTTGTTCTGCATCAGAACTTTCCCAGTGCTACCAGCCACTCCTCGGAAGGAAGGTTGGGCAATCTACTTCCATAGTGATACCGCCTTGGAAACCCAAGGAGGGGTCGCCATGGGTCGGATACGACTGGACGGCAGTGGGTATGTGATGGGAGCTCTCTGTTGAAAACACAATTACAGATAAGCTTTTTAATGATGTGGCTGCCAGGAGATATCAATTAGGATAAACAATAGATTAATCAAAAAGTGTAAATGGAAATGCTGAGGAATAACATGACTATAGGAGCTCTGGTGGTATAGTGCCTAAGGCATTTCACTGCTAACCAGAAGGCTGGTGGTTCAAACCCCCCAACCACTCCTCAGAAGGAAGATTGGACAATCTACTTCCATAGTGATACTGCCTTGGAAACCCAAGGAGGGGTTGCTATGCATCGGATCTGACTTGACTGCAGTGAGTTTTTTTTTTTTTTTTTTTTAGGGGCTTTAAAAGCTTTGATTGTTGTTGTTTGTTGTTGTTATGTGCCGTCGAGTCGGCCCCGACTCATAGCGACCCCTCCATGAGTTTCCGAGGCAGTATCACTACGGAAGTAGGATTGCCCAACCTTCCTTCCGAGGAGTGAAAAGCTTTGATATATTCCTAGAAATCAAGGAAGCCATGTGCATACATAGGGATACAGGCATGCTCAGGAAAGACCCTGAAAAGGTCTTAGCTCTCATCTCTCCCTGACCTTGAAGCTCTGTACAAGCAGAAAGTCAGTGCTAAGGCAGCATTGTAAACTGCCTGGCTGTATGAGAAAAGCATGACAAAACATACATACAGAGCCCCATGGAAAGACTGAGTGGTTCATTGGTGCCAGGTATTTAAGGAAACCTCTGTCTAATCATTAGCTGAGTACTAAGCTAACCAAATAGAGACTTATGGGACCATACACAACTAAAATACACACTTAGTTCAGAAAAGGCACTAAAGAAATAATAAACAATAATTACAACAAACAGGAACAAAAGAAGCCTTTAGGAGGAAAGAGAATATTATTTCCAGAGTTGCCAAATCGTGTTGCTGTTGTTATTAGGTGCTGTTGAGTCGCCTCTGACTCGTAGCAACCCTGTGTACAACAAAACAAGATACAGCTCAGTCCTGCACCAGCCTCACAATCCCTGCTGTACCTGAGCCCATCCTTGCAGCCACTGTGTCAACCCATCTCGTTGATGGTCTTCCCCCTTTTCACTGACCCTCTACTTTAACAAGCATGATATCCTTCTCCAGGGAATGGTCCCTTCTGACCACCTGAGCAAAGCAGGTGAGACGAAATCTTGCCATTCTTGCTCCCAAGGCCCATTCCAGCTGCACTTCTTCCAAGACAGATATGTTAGTTCTTCTGGCAGTCCGTGGTACTTTCAGTATTCTTCGCCAAAACAACTCAAAAGCATCAACTTTTCTTCCGCCTTCTTTATTCACTGGCCAGCTTTCACATGCATATGAGGTGATTGAAAATACCATGGCTTGGCTTAGGTGCACCTTAGTCTTCAAAGAGACATCTTTATTTTTCAGCACTTCAAAGAGATCTTTTGCAGCAGATTTGTCCAGTGCAAAACGTTGTCTGACTTCTTCACTGCCACTTCCACTGGTGTTGATTGTGGAACCAAGTAATATGAAATCTTTGTAAACTTCACTCTTTTCTCTATTTATTGTGATGCTGCTTATTGGTCCAGTTGTGAGGACTTTCATTTTCTTTATTGTTAAGGTGTAATCTATACTGCAGACTGTATGGTCTTTTATCTTCATCAGTAAGTACTTCAAGTCATCTTCATTTTCAGCAAGCAAGGCTGTGTCATCTGCAAATTGCAAGTTGTTAATTAATCTTCCTCCAAATCCTGATGCCACATTCTTCTTTATATAGTCCAGCTTCTTGGATAATTTGCTCAGCATACAGATTGAACAAATAGGGTGAAAGGACACAACCTTGACACACTCCCTTCCTGATTTTAAACCATGATATATCCCCTTGTTCTGTTCACATGACAGCCCCCTCATATGTACAGATTCCTCATGAGTACAATGAAGTGTACATTCTTTTCAAAGTTATCCATAATTTGTTAGGATCCACACAGTGGAATGCTTTTACATAGACAATAAAATACAAGTAAACATCTTTCTGGTATTCCCTGCTTTCAGCCAAGATCCATCTGACATCAGCAATGATATCCTTCATTCCACATCCTCTTTGGAATCCAGCTTGCATTTCTGGAAGTTCCCTATAAATATATTTCTGTAACCATTTTTGAATTATCTTCAGCAAGATTTTACTTGGATGTGATATTAATGCCATTGTTCAATAATTTCCACATTCTGTTGGATCACCTTTTTTTGGAATGGGTACAAATATGGATCTCTTCCAGTCAGTTGGCCAGGTAGCTGTCTTCCAAATCTCTTGTCACAGACAAGTGCCTCCAGTGCACCATCTGTTTGTTGAAACATCTTAATGGATATTCTGTCCACTCCTGGAACCTGGATTTTTGCCAATTCTTTCAGTGCAGCTTCAACTTTTTCCCTCAATACAACTGGTTCTTGATCATTGGTCACTTACTGAAATAGATGAACATCAACCCATTCTTTTTGGTACAGTGACTGTGTATTCCTTCCACCTTCTTTTGATGTTTCCTGCATCATTCAATATTTTCCTATAGAATCTTTCAATATTGCAACTTGAGGCTTCAAGTTTTATTCTGTTCTTTGAGTTTGAGAAATGCTGAGTGTGTTCTTCCCTTATAGTTTTCTAACTCCAGTTGTTTGCACATTTCATTATAATAATTACTTTGTCTTCTTGAGCTGCTCTTTGAAATCTTCTGTTCAGCTCTTTTATCTTGTCATGTCTTCCATTTACTTTAGCTAGTCTCTGTTCAAGAGCAAGTTTCAGAGTATCTTCTGGTGTCTATTTTGGTATTTTCTTCCTTTCCTGTCTTCTTAATGAACCTTTACTTTCTTCATGTAGGATGTTCTTGATGTCATCCCACAATTTGTCTGGTTTTCAGTCATTCATGTTCAATGCATCAAATGTATTCTTCAGATGGTCTCTAAATTAAGATGGGATATAATCAAGGTCATATTTTGGCTCTCGTGGACTTGTTTTAATTGTCTTCAGCTTCAACTTGAACATGCACATGAGCAGTTGATAGTCGGTTCCACAATCAACCCCTCGACTTGTTTTGGCTTAATATATTGTGCTTCTCTATCACCTCTTTCCATAGGAGTAGTCGATCTGATTCCTTTGTACTCCATCTGGTGAAGTCCATGGGTATAGCCACTGTTTGTGTTGTTGAGTTGCAATAAATAAGTCATTGGTCTTGGAAAATTCTATTATGTGATCTCTGGCATCATTTCTATCACCAAGGCCATATTTTCCAACTACTGGTGATTCTTCTTTGTTTCCAATTTTTGCATTCCAATCACTAATGATAATCAATACATGTTGATTGCGTGAAAGTGTTCAGACTGCAGAAGTTGGTAAAAATCTTCTATTTCCTCATCTTTGGATTTGGTGGTTGGTGCATAAATTTGAATTATAGTAGTATTAACTTGTCTTCCTTGTAGGCATATGGATATTATAACTGACAGCATTGTACTTCAGGATCGATCTTGAAACATTCATTCTTCTTCAATTGTCATTCCCAGAGTTAGATCAAATGGTTGTCTGATTCAAAATGGCCAGAGCCAGTCAATTTCAGCTCATTAATGCTTAGGATATTGATCATTATACATTCCATTTTTGACAGCTTCCAATTTTCCTAGATTCATATATTCCATGTTCTGATTATTAATGGATGTTTGCCACTGTTTCTTTCCATTCTGCTAAAACCTGTCCAAGAAGGGTGACTCTACTAGTATTTGAAATACCATGGCATAGCATCCAGCCTCATAGCAACACACAAGCCACTACAGTATGACAAACTGACACACTAGTGGTAGTATTTCAAATTCTGTAGTATTTCAACATATGTAGTATTTACCATGTCAAGTTTTTAACAAAAAATTATGAGACATGAAAGGAAACAAGAAAATATGCCCCATTCATAAAAACAACAACAACAAAGGCGGGGCAAGATGGCGGACTAGGCAGAAGGATTGCACAGACCCTCTTCAACAAAGAAAAGGGAAACCAATTAACACAGACACAGAAGATAATC
>NW_006921679.1:6210414-6215751 GCF_000298275.1 Orycteropus afer afer | reverse complement strand
AACAACAACAACAACAACAACAAAGCAATCAACAGAAACTGTTCCTGAGGAAGCCTAGAAGTTGGGTCATTATACAAAGATTTTAATTAGCTATTTAAAATATGTTCAAAGAACTAAAGGAAACCATTTCTAAAGAACTAAAGGAAAGAATGAGAATAGTGCTTCATCAAATAAATAATAAAAAGATAAAAATAATTAAAAAAGGAATTGAATAGAAATTCTAGTTGAAGTTTTATTTCAGAATAACTGAAATGAAGTATTTACTAGAGACCCTCAACAACAGATTTAAGCAGGCTTAATAAAGAATCAGTGATCTTGAATATAGGTCAACTGAGATGATCTAGTCTGAGGAACCAAATAAAAAAAAAAAAAGCAATTGAGTCTTAGAAACATGTGATATATCATTAACCATGCCAATATATACATAATGGAAGTGCCAGAAGGAGAGTGGAAAGAGAAAGAGCAGAAAGGATATTTGAAGAAATAATTGCAATAACTTCCAAAATTGATGATAAAAAGAATATTCCAAGTGTAACAAACTTGTAGAAATTCACCCTTAGGCACATCATAATCAAATAATAATTCAAATTGTTAAACACCAAAGAAAAAGAGAGAATCTTGGAAACAATGAGAGGTGACATCATGCACAAAAAATCTTCAATAAAATTAATAACTTATTTCTCACCAAAAACCATAGGACATAGAAGGCAATAGGATGACATGTTCAAAATGCTGAAAGAAAAAAAACAAAAAAGCTGCCAACCAAGAATTCTATGTCCATCAAAGCTATTGTTCAAAAATGGAGGAGAAATTAAGACAGTCCCAGAAAAAAAAAAAATTGAGAACATTTGTTTTTAGCTGAGCTGCCCTATAAAATACCCTAATGGGAGCCCTTCAGGCTAAAATTAAAGACAATAAATAGCAAGTAACAACAAAAAGAGACAGTCACTTGGATTTACATGAGAAATAAAGAGAACAAGTAAACATAACTACATAGGTGAATATAAAATACATTATAAATGTATTTTTGTTTATAATTTCTTTTTTCTCCTATCTGATTTAAAAGATAACTTCATAAAGCAATAATTAGAAATTTGTGTTGATGAGTACACAATAAATATATACTTTGTGATATATAAGGCATAATTTATGACATCATAAAGAAGGGGGAACAAAGCTATACACAAGGAAAGTTTTTGTATAGTACTGAAAGTAAGTTGGTGTGTATTCAAATGAGACTGTATTAAGATATTACTCATTATCCCCAGGATAATCACAAATGAAGAAAATACAGAAAAAGAAACAAGAGAATTAAATTGATATAGTGGAAGATATCTATTTAACCAAAAAAGGTAGTAATATGGGAGTTGGGGAATAAAAATGACATAATAAATATATAAAATATATAGTAAAATTGCAGATATAAATCCTACCTTACCAGTAATTATATTAAGTATAAATGAACTACACACTCCAATCAAAAGGCAAAGATTGGGAGATGTTAAAAACCAAAATGAGCTTATTGTATGATATCTACAGGAGACACACTTTAGATTCAAAGATACAAATAGGTTGAAAATTAGAGGATGGCAAAAGATATACTACACAAACAATAACCAAAGGAGAGCTATAGTGACTGGACTAATATCAGATGAAATAAAATTTGGAACAAAAAGGTCAGTCCACTAAGAAGATATGAAATTATAAACATACATGCCCCAAAATACATGAGCAAAAATGGAAAGAATTGAAGGGAAATAAATAATTCATTAATAATGGTTGGATACTTTAATATCCCACTTTACATAATCAATATGACAACTAAGCAGAATATTAGTGAAGAAACAGAAAACTTGCAAAACATTATAAACAAACTAAACCTAACAGACATCTGTGTATGCACCCTAAAACAGTAGAATGCATATTCTCTCCAGTACACATGGAAAAATTCTTCAGTATACAGCACATATGAAGCCATAAGAAAGCTCAATAAAATATTAAAATCATACAATGTATGTTCTCTGTCCACAATGAAATGAAACTAGAAATAAATTAGCATAAATATATTTGAGATTCACTAATATGTAGAAATTCAAAAACACCAACTAGTCAAAGCAGAAATTAAAAATAGTTTAGATGAATGAAAAAGAATACATAATGTACTAAAACATATGGGGTGTAGCTAAAGCAGTGATTAGATGGGGAAATTATAGCCGTAAATACCTGTTTTAAAAAGACAAAAGATCTCAACTCAATAACCTAACCTCCCAACTTAAGACACTGGAAAAAAAAGAGCAAACTATACCTAATATAAGAAGAAGGAAGGAACTAGCAAATATTATAGAAAAGATGAAAGAGCTCTGATGGTGTGGTGCCTAAAACATCTGACTGCTAACCAGAAGGTTAGTGGTTCAAACCCACCAGCTAGTCCACAAAAGGAAGATGGGGCAATCTACTTCCATAAAGATTTACTGCTCAGAAAGCCAATAGGGTGGCTATGAATTAGGATCAATTTGATGGCAGTGGGTTTGGTCTTTTTTGGTTTATAGAAAAAAAATTAATAATAAGAGAATAGGTGTACAATAGAGAAATTCAACAGAATGAAAAGTCAGTTCTTTGAAAAGAGCAAAAAAATTGGTAAACTTGAAGCTAGACTGACCAAGAAAAGGAAAGCAAAGAATATACTCATATGACTAAAATGAGGAATGAAAGAGTGGACATTCTTTCATGATCACAGATATGAAAAGGATTATAATGGGATAGTATAAGCAAATGTATGCCAAAATGTTCATTTTTATAGACAATTCCTAGAAATTGAATGAAAAAATTCCAAAAAAGAGACAAATTCCACAAAATACACAAACTACCAAAAGTGACTCAAGAAGAAATAGAAAATATGAACAGACTTACAACAAATAAAGAGATTCAATTAGTATTCAAAAGACTTCCCACAAAAAATAAAAAATAACCAACACCAGGCCTAGATGGCTTCACTGGTGAGTTCTACTAAACATTTAAAGAATACCAATCTTTCTCAAACTGTTCCAAAAAAAAGAAGCAGGAAGAACACTTTCCAACTCATTCTATGAGGTCAGTATTACCCTGATACCGAAACCGGACAAAAATTTCACAAGGAAAAATAAAACAAAAACTATAGACTGGTAACTTTCATAAATATATGTTATGGATTGAATTTTCTCTCTTAAATATATGTTGAAATCCTAAGCTTTATGCCTGTAGATGTAATGTAATATAATATAATGTAATCACCTCATGTCCAATGTAATGAAATGCAATCATCTTCCAGAAAGTAATACAATATAATTCAATCAATTGGTCAGTTCAGGTAACATCAGTGCAGCATGGACCCTAAAGCTAATCACTTATGAGTCATGTACAGAAAATCATAGGCACAGAGACAAATGTCACGTGAAGATCTTCTGCTAGAAGCCAAAGAAGCAAGGAAAGCCGAGGGCTATTGACAAGGAAAGAACTGACGTGGCTGAGACCCAGTTTTTTAGACTTTTAGCCCTGGAACTGTGAGAAAATAAATTTCTGTTCTTTAAAGTGATCCAATTTTGGCATTTCTGTTACAGCATCACTAGGAAAGCAAGACAATACAGATTTTAAAAACATCAACAAAGTACCAGCAAACCAAATCTAGCAGCATGTAAAAAGGATTACATGCCATGATCAACTGGAATTTATGCCAAGAATGAAAGAATGGTTCAACACACAAAAATCAATTTGTGTGATGAACAAACTTCAAGATATAATGACAGAATACAAGGGAGGGAAGAACCCACATGACTATCTTAAAAGATACAGCAGGCATTTGACAAAACCCAACACTTTTTCATGATAAAACCAGTCAATAAACTAAGACTTGAAGAGAAATTCCCCAATGTGATAAAGGGCATCTACAAAATATGAACAGTTAATATCATACTTAATGGTGAAATATTGGAAGCTTTGCTTTCTAAGTTCAGGAGCAAGACATTGTGCTGGAGGTTCTATCTAGGAAAATTAGGCAAGAAAATCAAATAAAGGCATTCAGATTGGAAAAGAATACATATAACTACATTTGCATACAACATGATATTCTATATAGAAAACTCAGAAGATTCCACACAAAAATATACTAGAGCTAATAAACAAGTTAGCAAGTTTACAGGATGCAAGACCAATAAACAAAAATCAGTTGTATTTCTATATACTATCAATGAAGAAGGAGCTCTGGTGGTGTAGTGCCTAAGGCATTTGACTGCTGACCAGAAGGCTGATAGTTCAAACCCACCAGCCACTCCTCAGAAGAGAGGTTGAGCAATCTACTTCCGTCATGATATCACCTCAGAAACCCAAGGAAGGGTCTATGAGTCGGGTCTTATTCGATGGCAGTGAGGTTGAGGGATCAGTGAAGAACCAAAAAAATCAAATTTTATAAACAATTTCATTTAAAATAGTATCAAAAAAGGGAGCTCTGGTGGCATAGTGCCTAAGGCATTTGACGGCTAACAAGAAGGCTGGTGGTTCAAACCCACCAGTCACTCTTTGGAGGAAGAAAGACTGGGCAGTCTACTTCCATAGAGATACCACCTCAGAAACCTAAGGAGAGGTTGCTATGAGTCAGAATCAACTTGATGGCAGTGAGTTGAGTTTTTTTAGTATCAAAAAGCTAGTACTTTGTTGGTATTTTTAAAATCTATATTGTCTTACTTTCCTAGTGATGCTGTAACAGAAATGCCAAAATTGGGTCACTTTAAAAGAATGAACTAACAAAAGAAGGACAAGATTTATAAACTGAGAATTATAAAATATTGTTGAAAGAAATTTGAAAATGCCCAAATAAATGTAAAGGCATCTCATGTTCATGGATCAGAAGACTTAGTATTGTTAAGATGGCAATAACCCCCACATTGACCTACAAATTCAACACAATCCCCATCAAAATCCCAGCAGCCTTAATCGCCTGTCCCCACTCCCCCCAAAATTGACAAGTTGATCCTAAAGTTCAAGTTCTGGGGACCTAGAGTAGCAAAATATTTTTGAAACAGAACATGCTGTAAGCAACATCACGGTGGAGAAAAGATTGAAGTTGTCAAAGACTTCACATTGCTTGGTTCTACAATTGACACCAATGGAGGCAGCAGTCAGGACATCAGATGATGCATACCATTGGGCAAGTCAGCTCCAAAGGACCTCTTTCAAGTGCTGAGGAGCTAAGATATCTCCTTGAGGACTAAGGTGCACCTGACACAAGCCATGATATTAGCCTCACATGCATGTGAGAGCTGGACAATGAATAAGGAAGACAGAAGAAGAATTGATGCTTTTGAG
>NW_006921679.1:6207425-6209224 GCF_000298275.1 Orycteropus afer afer | reverse complement strand
AAAAAAAAAAAAAAAAAGGAATTGAATTAAGAGTCCAGAAATAAACCCATGCATACATGATTAATTGATTTTTGATAGGGTAGCAAGACCATTCAATGGGGAATGAATAAACTTTTCAACAAATTGTACTGGGACAACTGAACATTTACATGCAAAATAAATAAATAAATAAATTTGGACCCACATCTCACACCATATTAAAAAAATAACTAAAAATGTGTCAAATACCTAAATACAAGAGCTAAAACTATAGACATCTTAGAGAAAACATGGATGTAAATCTTTATGATTTTGTGTTAGACCCAAGTGCACAAGCAACCAAAGATGGGAAATTACACTACATCAAAATGGAAAACTTTCATATATAAAAGGATATTATCAAGAAAGTGAAAAGATAACTTAAAGAATAAGAAAATATTTGCAAATCTTATACCTAGTAAGTATCTAGTATCCTGAATATATTAAAAAAATCTTATAATTCAAGAATAAAAAGACAAATAACCCAATTAAAATATGCAAAGTATTTGAGTGTACATTTCTCCAAAGAAGACATACAAAGGACCAATGTTGTTGTTGTTATTAGCTCCAACTCATAGTGACCCTATATACAACAGAATGCAACAATATCTAGTCATACATCATCCACTATCCTCACAATTCTTGTGCAATAAACACATGAAAAGAGGCTCAACATCATTATTCTTTAGGAGAATGAAATCAAAACCACATGAAGATACCATTTACACACAGTTGTTGTTGTTATGTGCCGTCAAGTCAGATTCGACTGATAGCGACCCCTCCTTGGGTTTCTGAGGTGGTATCACTATGAAAGTAAATTGCTCAACCTTCCTTCCAAGGAGTGGCTGGTGGGTTTGAACTGCCAGCCTTCTGATTAGCAGTCAAGTGCCTTAGCCACTATGCTACCAGAGCTCCTTCACACACAGTTGTTGCCGTTGTTATGTGCCATCGAGTCGGACCCAACTCATAGAGACCCCTCCTTGGATTTCTAAGGCAGTATCACTACAGAAGTAGATTTCCCCATCTTCCTTCTGAGGAGTGGCTGGTGGGTTTGAACTGCCAGCCTTCTGGTTAGCAGTCAATTACTTTAGGCACTATGCTACCAGAGCTCCCTTCACACACAGTAGGATGATGAGTATAATAAAAAAAGGGGGAGGAATAAGAAGTGATAGTGAGGATGTGGAGAAATTGGAACCCTCATATGCCAGTGGGAATGTAACATGGTACAGCCACTATGGAAAACAGTTTGGCAGTTCATCAAAAAGATAAAAATAGAGTTACCATATAATTTAGCATTTTAAATCCTAAGTATATACCTAAGACAATTGAAAAGATATGTTCACACTAAAATTTGTATATTAATATTCACAGTATTATTATTATTCACAATAGCCGAAAGGTGGAAACAACTCAAGTATCCAACAACAGATTAATGAATAAACAAAATGTGGTATAGCCATACAATGGAAAATAGTTGTTGTTGTTGTTAGGTGCCGTCGAGTACTTTCTGACTCATAGCAACCCCATGCACAGCAGAACGAAACACTGCCTGATCCTGCACCAGCTCCATGATCCTTGTTATACTTGAGCCCATTGTCGCAGCCACCGTGTCAATCCACCTCGTCAAAGGCCTTCCCCTCTTTCGTCAACCCTCCACCTTACCAAGCATAACATCCTTCTCCAGGGAATGGTCCCCTCTGACAACATGACCAAAGTAGGTGAGATGAAGTCTGGCCATTCTCGCTTCCAAGGAGCATCTCAGCTGCACTTCCTCCAGGACA
>NW_006921679.1:6193394-6204325 GCF_000298275.1 Orycteropus afer afer | reverse complement strand
ATGTTCCGATTATTAATGCATGTTTGCTGCTGTTTCTCTTCAATTTGAGTGGTGCCACATCAGTAAATGGAGGTCTAGAAAGTTTTACCTTATCTATGAGTAAGGCTGGTTTTACTCTGATAATGCAGCTCTTGCCCAGTCCTACTTTGAGAGCTTTCTAAGCTAAGTGACTCATCTTCCTCCTCTATATTGGACAATGTTGCGGGACTATTCATAAAGTTGCTCAGTGACGTATCAGACAGTGTTTCTCTGCTGTTCATGGAAAATTAATCAGCTATAAAAAGGGATGAAATCCTGATGCATGCTGTGCCGTGGATCAACCTTGAAAATATGGTAAGTGAAAGAAGTCGGATACAAAAGGCCAATACAAATATTGTATTAATCCAGTTATCTGAAACGCACCGGGAAATCCATAGACACAAAGTAGATTAGTGGTTTCCAAGAGCTGGTGGGAGAGGACTGACTCCTAATGACTACGACATTTCTATTTTGGGTGATAAATACATTTTAGAATTAGATAGTGCCTTTTGCTGCCTAATCTTGTGAATATAAAAAAACACACTGAATTGTACACCATAAAATAACACACTTATGGTATGTTAATTATTATATCAAAACAACAAAAAAAAATACATAGAACAGTTTAAACAACTTGTTTATGTCTAACAAAGCAATTGATACATTTGAATCATGGTGTTGGTAAAGAATACTCAGCATGCCACGGACTGCCCAAAGAATGAACAAATCTGTCATGGAAGAAGTACAGCCAGAGTGCTACTTGGAAGTGAGGATGGTGGCACTTCATCTCATGTGCTTTGGATATATTATCAGGATGGACCAGTCCCTGGAGCAGGGCATGATGCTTGGTAAAGTAGAGAGTCAGCGAAAAAGAGTAAGACCCTCAATGAGGTGGATTGACACAGTGGTTGCAACAATGGACTCCCACATAGCAATGATTGTGAGGATGGTGCGGGATTGGGCAGTGTTTTGTTCTATTGCCAATAGTTGGAACTGACTCCACAAATCCTAAAAACAACACAATCCAACACCAATTAAATAAGTTAACTAGCAAGAATCAGGCACATTTTCACAATAAAATCCTTCAATATTTTTACACATGGTTTTCATCCAAAGCTTATAGGTTTATAGTATGGGAAAATCGCTACTTCTTTCATAACCTTTTGTTTAGCTACAATTTCAAAATGACAAACATTTATCAGTGTGAGTGATTCTCTGTTCTAATTGCTTATCTGCACACTTTCAATGAATTTGTACCATTTTTATAATTCTTTTCCTATTTTATGTGTTCTGATTACATTGACTGAAAAGCCTTACTTATATCATATTTTGAATGCATTTGCTTTGAAAAGTTGTGTGTTTCTGGTAACTCACTTTTACTGTATTTTAAAAGTAACTCTGCAATGGTTTATGGACTAAAGAAAAAAACAAAACTGGCCCATCCTCACAGATGATTTGAGGTACTGCTGTTGGGGACTTGGGTGTGGAGTGATCATGGGTATGATAGTGGGGGCTCCCCCAAATGCCCAAAGGAGCACAGTTTAATTACAGCATCCACAAGGCGAGATTTACATCTTTCAAAGTAAATTTTTACAGTTTATTTACAAAAAACCTCATGTATTTATTTATTATCTCTTTTGTCTACTGTGGTGAAAACATACATACCACAACACCTGCCAACATAACTTCTGTATTTACAACTCAGTGACATTCATTGCATTTTTCATCACCATTATCAGTATCTTCATTCAACATATTCCACTACCCTTAAAAGAAACTCAATGCCCCCCAAAACAAAAATATCCCTTTTCCTCCTCTTCCCTCCCCTGGTAACCATTAATCATCTTTGGTTTCTATATATTTCCTTATTTCATGTAAATGTGATCCAGCAGTATCTGTCCTTCTGTGACTGACTTATTTTGCTCAGCATAATGTTGTCGAGGGTCATGCATGTTGTGGCATGCATCAGGACTTCGTTTCTCTTTATGGCTGCATAATATTCCACTGTATGCACATACTACATTTTGTTTATCCATTTATCTGTTTCTTCATGGACGTTTAGGTTGTTTCTACCTTTTGGCTATTGTGAAAAGTGCTGAAATGAGTATCGGTGGACAGGTTTCCATCTGTGTTCCTGCCTTCACTTCTGGGTATATACCTAGGATTGGGATAGTTGGGTTATATGGCAGTTTTATGCTCAACTTTTTGAGGAACCACCAAACTGTTTTGTCCAGTGGCCGCACCATTGTACTTTCCCTCCAGCAAGGGATGAGAGTTTCAGTATCTCCACAACCTTATCAGTATTTGTTGTTTCCATTTTTCTTTCTTCCTTCTTCTTTTTTTTTTTTTTAAATCATTGCCAATATAATGGGGGTGAAGTGATACCTCATTTGATATCACTTTGGTATCATTTGGATGTCCCTAATGGCTAACGAAGGAGCTCTGGTAGCGTTGTGCCTAAGGCACTTGACTGTTACCCAGAAGGCTGATGGTTCAAACCCACCAGCCACTCCTCAGCAGGAAGGCGGGGCAATCTACTTCTGTAGTGATACTGCCTCGGAAACCCAGGGAGGGGTCGATATGAGTTGGGCCCGACCCGAGGGCAAATAACAACAACAAAGGCTAATGAAGGAGCTTTAGTGGTGTAGTGGTTAAGGCATTTGTTGGTTAACCAAAAAAGTTGGTGGCTTGAACCCAACAGCCGCTCCACAGAAGAAAGATGGGGCAGTCTGCTTCCGTAAAGAGGTTTTTTTTTTTTTTTTAATTGTGATTTGGGTGGAGATTTACAGAGCAAATTCACTTTCCATCCAGCAGTTCACATATACTTTGTCTCATATCATTGACCACAGTTTACCACAATGCAACAGCTTCCCATCCACTTCCTCCCCATAGTTATCTCTTCCCAGTGTCCATCCCTCCATACACTCTTGCCCCCTGAGCTGTCTCCCTGTGCATAGGCAGCCCTTCCTTCTCTCATGATTGTTCTTTCCAAGGAGTGTATCTATTTGAGGTAAATGTTTAACTCATACGCTTGTATTTTGTTTGGCTGGAAACCACAGATGTGGGTTCAATTACAGACCTGAAGGGCAGCTAGGGGCCACAGTCTCAGTGGTTTTCCACCAGGCTCTATCGGAGCAGCAACCTGGTCCCCACCTTTTTTTTTTTTTTTTTTCTCCAAATGATTTTGAGTTTTGTTCCACATTGCTCTCCTTCTCTATCAAGGATCTCCTACATAGATCCCCTTTCAAGTGGATGACAGTGGTAGCCAGGCGCCATCTAGTTCTTCTGGTCTCATAGTCGTATAGGCTGCAGATCGGATGGTGTACCAGTCGCTAGGACTAATTGTTTCCATGAATTTTCGTTTTCTTGCTTCCGTAAAGATTTACAGCCTTGGAAACTCAGTGGGTATTGCCATGAATCAACATCGACTCAATGGCAGTGAGTTTGGTTTTGGTTTAATGGTTAATGATGTTCAGCATCCTTTCAGGTGCTTGTTAGCCACCTGAATATCCTTTCTGGTGAACTATCTGTTCAGTTATTTGCCATTTTTTGATTGGGTTGTTTGTCTTTTTGTTGCTAAACCGTAGAAGTTTTATGCATATATTTGGATACCGGGTTCTTATTTGATACACGGTGTTCTGGTTCCCTAGTGCCGCTCTGATAAGAATATATCACAAATGGGATGGCTTTAACAAACAGGAGTTTATTCTTACAATTTGGAGGCTTTAAGTCCAAATTCAAAATGCCAAGCTCTAGGGGCTGGGTGAAAACCCCTCAACCTTGGAGTCCAGTCTGTCTCCTGCTCCTGGCCCACTGGAGCTAGAGGCATTTCTTCACTCAGACAGCTGCTGGCTGCTGAGGTTGAGAAGGCCAAGGTTGACAAGTCAAAAGGCACAGTCCCGATGTTACTAAACCACATGGCAGGCCATTAACTCAAGTCCATTGTTAAGTCCCAAGGTTGGCAGAGCATAACAGGCTGCTGAGCAACGACACGGCTACATGCAATGTCCAAGCATGCCATAGGCCATAGACCATTCCTAAGGCTTCTCCTTAAATACAGGAAGTAGACCATATCCCAAAGGCAGCTACTCAGCCACCTGTGGTAGATCCCACCATGGAGTTGATTACCAGTCTCATCATGGGGAATAACTACCACCAGCTGCCTAGCCACTCAACCAGGCCCAGCCAAGTTAACACAAAAACATAACCACCACACATGGTTTCCAAAAATTTCCTTCCATTCTGTGTGTTGTCTTTTCACTTCATTGATAAAGTCCTTTGATGCACAAATGTATTTGATTTTTATGAGGTCCCATTGATCTATTTTGTCTTTTGCTGCTTGGGCTTTTGTTACCATATCTGATAAGCTACTCTTAAACACTAAGTACTTAAACCGTAGCCCTACATTTTCTTCTAGGAATTGTATGGTTTTTGTTTTCACATGTAGGTCCTTGATGCATTTTGAATTGGTTTTTGTGTATGGTGTAAGGCATGAATCCTAATTCATCCTTCTGTGTGTGGAAATCCAGTTTTCCAAGCACCATTTATTGAAGAGAGTCTTCTTTCCCCCATTGAATGGTTTTAGCAACCTTCTTGAAAATCTGTTGACTATGAATGTTTGGAATTATTTCTGAACTTTCAATTCTATTCCATTGGTCCATATGTCTGTTATTAAACCAGTAGCAGACACTTTTAATTACCGTATCTTTGTAGTATGTTTTGAGATCAGCAAGTGTGAGTCTTCCTACTTCATTCTTCTTCTTCAAGATTGCTATAGGTATTCAGGGTCCCTTGCCATTCTGTGTAAATTTGAGGATTGGAATTTTGGTAGGTATTGCATTGCATTTATAGATTACTATGAGTAGTATTGACCTCATAACTAACTATATTAAGCTTCCAATCCATGAATCAGAATGTCCTTTCTTCTATTGATTTCTTCTTTAATTTCTTTTAGTAAGCACTTGTCTGTCAGTTTGTCATACTGTGGTAGTTTGCATGTTTTTGTAATGCTGGAAATCATGCCAATGTTATTTCACATCCCAGCAGGTCACAGGTTTCAGCAGAGCTTCCGGACTAAGGTGAACTAGGAAGAAGAACCTGGCAATCTATTTCATAAAAAAAATCAACCAGTGAAAACCTTATGACTAGCACTGGAACACTGTCTGATATAGTGCCAGAAGATGAGTCCCTCAAGTTGAAAGGCACTCAAAATATGACTGGGGAAGAGCTGCCTCCTCAAAGTAGAGTTATGTCAATGACATGGATAGCATAAAGCTTGTGAGACCTTCAGTTGCTTATGTGGCATAACTCAAAATGAGAAGAAACAGCTGAAAATGTCTACTAATAATCAGAACGAAGAATGTACAAAGTATGAATCTAGGAAAAGTGGAAGTTGTAAACAATGAAATGGAACACTTGAAGATAGATACCCTCAGCATTACTGAGCTAAAAAGGGCTGGTATTCACCATTTTGAATTAGAAAACCATATGGTCTACTATGCCAAGTATGACAAATTGAAGAGGAATGGTGTCACATTCATCATCATAAAGAACCCTTCAAGATCTATCCTGAAGTACCATGGTCTCACTGATAGGATAATATCTGCAAACCTTCAAGGCAGACAAGTTAATATATATGACTATTATTCAAATTTACACACCAACCACTAATGCCAAAGATGAAGAAATTGAAGATTTTTACTAACTGAAGTATGAAATTAATCAAACATGCAATCAAGATGCATTGATAATTACTGGTGTTTGGAATGCAAAAGGTGGAAACAAAATAAGAAGGACTGGTAGTTGGAAAATATGACCTTGGTGATATAAAGGATACTGTTGATCCCATGATAGAATTCTGCAAGACCAACAACTTATTAATTGCAAATACCTTTTTTCAACAACATAAGCAGTGACTATACATGTGTACCTCACCAGATGGAATACATAGGAATCAAATTGACTAAATCTGTGGAAAGAGATGATGGAAAGCTATCATTAGTCAGAACAAGGCCAGGGGCTGACCGGGGAGCAGACCATCAATTGCTCATATGCAAGTTTATGATGAAGCTAAAGAAAGCTAAAACAAGTCCATAAGAGCCAAAATACAATCTTGAACATATCCCACTTGAATTTAGAACCCACCTTAATAGATTTGATGCACTGAACACTAATGACCAAAGAGCAGATGAGTTGTGAGATGACATCAAGGATATCATACATGAAGAAAGCAAAAGGTCATTACTAAGATAGTAAAGAGCTCTCCCTACCTCCCTTCCTCTCTTCCTTGCTTCCTCTCTTTCTCATCCTCTTCTTTCTCTCTCTTTCTTCCCTCTGTTCCTTCCTTTTCCAGCATAACAAAAAAAAAGAAGAAGAAGAAGAAGAAAGAAAGAAAAGATGAAAATGAATGTCAGAAGAGATTCTGAAACTTGCTCTTACACATAAAGTAGCTAAAGTGAATGAAAGACATAATGAAGGAAAAGATCTGAAAAGAAGATTCCAAAGAATGGTTCAAGAAGACAAGTATTACAATGAAATGTTCAAAGACCTGGAGTTCAAAAGTCAAAAGGGAAGAACACACTGGTCATTTCTCAAGCTGAAATGACTGAAGAAAAAACCCACCAGCCACTCCTCAAAAGGAAGACTGGGCACTCTACTTCTGTAGAGATACCGTCTCAGAAACCCAAGGAGAGGTTGTTATGAGTCGAAATCAACTCAATGGCAGTGAGGGTTTTTTTTTTTTGCTGTTGTTTGTTTGTTTTAATTGTAATATTGAAGGATTCTGTGAGCCAGGTATTGAATGTCACAGGTAGCATCAAGGGAAGATGGAACAGACAAAGTCCTTGTACCTAAACGAATTGGTTGACATTCAACCATTTCAAGAGGTTGTATACGATCAAGTGTCAATGATACTGAAGGAAGAAATCTAAGCTGCCCTGAAAGCATTGGCAAAAAACAAGATTTCAGAATTTATGGAATACTAATTGCGATGTTTCAACAAATGGGTACAACACTGGAAGGACTCACTTGTCTTTGCCAAAAATTTTACAAGACTACATGGCTAACTGACTGGAAGCGATTCATATCATGCCCATTCCAAAGAAAGATGATTCAAAAGAATGCAGAAATTATTTAAAAATATCATTAAAATCACACACAAGTAAAGTTTTTATGAAGATAATTCAGAAACAGTTGCAGCAGTACATAGACAAGGGACTGCCAGAAACTCAAGTCTGATTCATGTATGTAACAAGGGATATCATTGCTGATGTCAGATGGATCTTAGCTGAAAGCAGAGAATATCAGAAAGATGTTTACCTCTGTTTTATTGACTATACAAAGGCATTTGACTGTGTGGATCATAATAAATTATGGATAACACTGCAAAGAATAGGAATTCCAGAACACTTAATTGTGCTCATGTGAAACTTGAACATAGACCAAGTGGCAGTTTGAACAGAACAAGGAGATACTAAATGGTTTAAGATCAGGAAAGTTGTTTTGATTCAATCTGTCTTGGAGGAAGTACAGCCAGAATGCTCCTTAAAAGCAAAGATGGTGAGACTTTATCTCACATACTTTGGTCATGTTATCAGAAGGGACCAGTCCTTGGAGAAAGACATGGTGGGTGGAAAAGTAGAGGGCCAATGAAAAAGCGGAAGACCCACAACGAGACAGATTGACACAGTGGCTGCAACAATGATGCAGGACCACACGGTGTTTCTTTCTGTTGTTCGTAGGGTCACTATGGGTCTGGGCTGACTGGACGGCACCTAACAACAACAGCAACTGTGGTAAATCTGGAGATTAAATTCTTCCCATTTTCTTGGGTGTCCTCCTCTTTTTCTCTATTATTATTATTTTAAATTATTGAAGGTTTTAGTTCTCTCCCCATCAAGTCCAGACTGGCCATCTGAATGCACTTGCTATTGTCTTTCTCCTTTTTGTTTCCCTGCCTGGGGCACCACCATCACCATTTCACCTTTGGCTTCCTTGAGTGGGAGGCTACTTTAGCACCAAACTCTATGGTTTATAGTACTCATTGTGATCACCTCCCCTCAAGATATTGGAGATGCTGACTATAATACTCTGGCTTCAGACACCCCCAACTCCCAGGTATGCTGGCTATGTTTCTCCCACCAGCCATTAGGGTGGAAATATTTTCTGTCTCTGATAGCTAATAGCTCACTGCTAATCTCCCAGTGTCCTTGACCATGCAATTTTGGCACTAGACCCTCACTCAGGTTCTGTAGCTGTCACAGACAAATCCCAAGAAACTTCTTCTAGGAATGCCAGTTGTGCTACAACTCAGCCTCAGAGTCCCACCCCCCCCCACACACACACCGGAAGTGGCTGCGGAGCTCACCTCATTGCTTCTTTTCAGGACCTACTGGAACGCCAGTTCATGTTGTGGTCACTGAGCCCTTCTGTCCCAGGTCTGACTGCTTAGGTGTTTTGGGGTGCACTGTGCTCACCCAGTATCTCAGTCCCAGGCCTAAGTGTACAGGAACTCAAGGCTGTGCCATGATTGCTGAGTAACCCTGTCCCAGGTCTGACTTCTCAGTTGCCTTAGGTAGGATCTAGTTGTAAACAATGTTAAGCCTCACTCTGCTTTGCAAGGTGCTCCCTCCTGGGACCCATGTGAGTCCAGGCATGCAGTACACCAAGGTACGTTTTCTTAGGTCTGCGTGCTTAGTCTTTTCTGCCTGTGGTGCCTTCACTGGGGCCTGGTCCTTTGCAAAGTCTGGCCCTTACAGCATTCCACACTCTGCTTCCCTCCTGGTACCTGTGCGGCCCTAGGCTTGCGGTGCGCCAGTGCACTTTTTTTGGGACTGTGTGATTATGCTTCCTGCCCACAGTGTCTTTGCTGGGGCCTGGCTGTTTGCAAACGTCAGGCCTTCCTGTGCTCTGCACTGGATGCCACCACCCGAAGATGCCCATGCTGTGTTTGGAAGGTGACTGAGATGAGGACGCCTTCTGAACCTCTACTACCCCGTGGTCTAATGTTATCTTTATCTGATGTCCTGTATTCTCAGAAGGGGTTCTGGTGGTATAGTGCTTAAGGCATTTGACTGCTAACCAAAAAGTTGGTGGTTCAAATCCACTGGATGCTCTGTGGAAGAAGGCTGAGCCTTCCATAAAGATTTACATCCTTGGAAACCCAATGGGGGTCACTATGAGTCAGAACTGACTCAATGGCAGTGAGAGTGAGTATTCTCATACTATCCGTTTTTATCAATATTTGCTTGCTCTTTTCTGTGTTAACTGTGGGGATTCAGGGTGTGTGACTGCTCACACTTCCATCTTCCTCTGCCTCTCCTACTTTTTTTAATTTTAATTTTTATGGTGATTTGGGTGAAAGTTTACAGAGCAAATTCATTTTCCATACAGCAGTTCATATACATTTTATTACATGACACTGACTGCAACTCTCCACAATGTAACAGATCTCTTCATACTTCCTCTCTGTAGTAACCTCTTCCTTGTGTCCTTCTTTCCTATGCATTCCTCCCCCTGAGCTCTCTTCCTGTGCAAGTACTGCCCTTCTGATCGCCCATGATTGATTGTTCTAAGGAGTTTATCTATCTGGTGTAAATGTTCACCCTATATTCTTGTTTGTTGTCTCAATTGTGCTCATGAGGAGCCTATACATAGACCAGGAGACTGTCAGGCAAACAGAATTAGGGGATACTGTGTGGTTTAAAACAAGAAAGGGAGTGCGTAAGGGATGTATCCTTTCACTATACTTATTCAATCTGTATTTGAGTAAATAGTCCAAAAAGCTGGACTATATGAAGAACACAGCATCAGGATTGGAGAAAGACTCATTAACAACCTGTGATATGCAGATGACACAACCTTGCTTGCTGAAAGTGAAGATTTGAAGCACTTACTGATAAAGATTAAAGACTAGAGTTTGCAGTGTGGATTATACCTCAATACACAGAAAACAAAAATCCTCATAACTGGATCAATAAGCACCATCATAATAAATGGAGAAAATATTGAAGTTGTCAAAGATTTCACATTACTTGGTTCCACAATCAACATCCATGGAAGCAGCCATCAAGAAATCAGATGGCATGTTAAGGTGACTTCCAGTAAGATGGAGGAATAGGCAGACAAGCAACACAGACCCTCTTCAACAAAGAAAAGAAAAACCAATTGACAGAGACACAGAATATAATCCTGGAACCCTGAGCTTTGAAAGGAACTATACAGAAGTGGATTAGGCACCAACTAGTGGAAAAACCTGAACGAAAACAGTCAGTACAGAGACAGTTGGACCTGGGGACTGTCAGCTATTCCGAATATTACCAACAGCCTGAATATTTCTAAGTGGTGTTGGGACCTGAGAATTGACCTAAAGATCAGTTCTAGTCACCAAGGGCTGCAGGGACAACTTCTCTGGTGGTCTATGATTAGGAAGGGAAACAGCAAGGAGGGAGATAACCTGAGCTGTGGACTTTCTGCTGTCAGGAGGGTGCAGCCATTTTGATTGTTTACACATGGCAGCCATTTTAGATATTTAAAGTGACCAAGGGTGCAGCCATTTTGAATGTTTATAAGCGGTGGCCATTTTGGATATTTGAAGTGACCGAGGGCACAGCCATTTTGAATGTTTACAAGTGGCAACCATTTTGGATTTTAAAGTGATAGCATTCTCATTCAGATTCCAGGGACCTAAGAACAGGTTCTGTTTGCCAGGGGCAGCAAGGACATACGAGAGACTGACAACACGAAAGGAGACAGGTGATGAGTGTATAAGTGCTGTCAACTAGTGAATAGAGGAGCACAGCACAGTACCCTGCCTGTATAGATAACATACAAACAAAACAAAGAAAACGAAAATTGTGGGCAAGTCACTCCAACATATAATCATCAATTAAATATAAACACAAAAATGTCACAAT
>NW_006921679.1:6182201-6188564 GCF_000298275.1 Orycteropus afer afer | reverse complement strand
GACCATTAACACACATGATGATATAACCCAGAAACCAACCCAGCTATGGAAGTATCCAAAGTAAATAAGCCTACAAGATTGTAAACAGGGAATCAGAAACACCAACCGACAAATGAGGACAACTACAAACCAAAAAGTCGTTACAGAACTTCTAGGTGGTAGGAAAGTCAAGACAACTACAAGATAGAATGGACTGTTCTACACTTGGGAAGAAAACTGTAAATCACAGGGTACCCCCAAAGAAAAATGATAAACCTCCACATCAAAATAAAAAAGAGGGCCAGCATAAATATTCAGCAAATACTAAAACAATAGCAATGAAGGAAGTGATAACATGATTCATAAACAAAACGAGCTCAGCATAGAAAATTATATGGAACAAAGAAATAGACACAATGAAAAAGCACATGACAAAAATGACAGCAACAAATTCATATTTGCTAACAATTACATATCTAGCAAGGGACTTTTCTCTAAGATTGATGGAAAACTCCAATGCCTGAGCACCAAAGGAATTAACAATCCAATTGAAAAATGGGCAGAAGACATGAATATACACTTCACTAAGGAGGATATTCAGGTGGTCAGCTAATACATGAAAAGATGCTCACAATCATTGGCCATCAGAGAGATGTAAATCAAAACAACAATGAGATATACCATCTCACCCCAGCACTGATGGCAAGGTTCAATGAGAGAAAATAACAAATGCTGGTGGGGATGTGGAGAGATTGGGACTCTCATACACTGCTTGTGTGACTGTGAAGTGACACAACCACTGTGGAAAGCACTATGGTGTTTCCTTAGAAAGTTGGAATTGGAGATACTATTTGACTTAGCAATCCCATTACTAGCCATATATCCTAGAGAGGTGAGAGCCAGGATAGGAACAGATACATGCACACTCATGTTCATCACAACACTATTTACAATAGCAAAAAGATGGAAACAACCTACGTGCCCATTAGCAGAAGAATGGATGACCAAATCATGGTACATACACATACTGGAATGCTATGCAGCACTAAAGAATAATGTAGAGTCTGCAAAACACTGCATAATATGGATGAACTTGGAGGACATTATGCTGAGTGAAGTAAACCAATCACAGAAGGACAAATATAATACTAGTTCATTGTTGTGGAGGGTCAAGGAAAGGTGTATATATGGAGAGAAATTTTCATTGTTGGTTGCCAGGGGTGGGAGGCGAGGGGAGGGAACACTGCAAAAAAAAAAAAAATGCATTGACCCATGTCACTTTAGTTTTGTGTATTTCACTGTACATAAATTATACTTCAATGAAATGCATTTTTTAAAAAAGAAATCAGATGGCATGTTGAAGTGGGCAAATCTACTTCAAAAGACCTCTCTTTAAAGTGCTGAAGAGCAAAGATGTCTCCTTGAAGAGTAGGGCGTGCCTACTCCAAGCCATGGTATTTTCAATAGCCTCTTATGTATGTGAAAGCTGGACAATGAATAAGGAAGACTGAAGAAGAGTTAATGCTTTTGAGTTGTGATGTTGGCAAAGAATACTGAAAGTACCATGGACTGCCAGAAGAGTGAACAAACCTCTCCTGGATGCAGTTGCATCTGAAATGCTTGTTGGAAGTGAGAACAGCCAGACTTGGTCTCACCTACTTTGGTCATGTTGTCAGAAAGGACCATTCTTGGAGAAGGATATCACGCTTGGTAAAGTGGAAGGTCAGTGTGAAAGAAAGGCCCTCAACAAGATGTACTGACACAGTGGCTGCAACAATGGGCTCAGGTGTTGCAAGGATTGTGAGGCTGGTGCAGGACTGGACAGTGTTTCGTCCTGTTGTATGTAGTGTTGCTGTGAGTCGGAGCCAACTCGATGCCACGTAAGGACAGCAATAACATTGTTTGGCTGGAAGCCATGGAAGTGAGTTCAATTCCAGACCTGAAGGGTAACTATGGGCCAGAGTCGTGGGGATCTCACCAGGCTCTGTCAGAGCAGTAAACCTGGTCTTTTTATGATTTTGAGTTTTCCTCCACATTGTTCTTCACTCCATCCAGAATCTCCTGCACTGACCTCTTTCTGAGTGGTTGACAGTGGTAGCCGGACACCATCTAGTTCTTCTGGCCTCATGGTCTAAGTTTCACATGGTCCACTAGTCTCTTGGACTAATTATTTCCATGTTTCTTTGGTTTTCTTTGTTATTGTTCGCTCCAGGCAAGAAGAGACCAATTTTTGCATCTAGATGGCTGCTTGGAAGCTTTTATGATCCCAGTAGCTACCCACCCAAAGTAGGATGTTGAACAATGTTTTTGTGCAGTATGTTATGCTAATTGAGCTTGATGTCCCCTGCAACCATGGTCCTGAGCCCACAGGTCCAACTACTCACTACCGCAGGGTGGTTGGCTGTGGCTAAGAAGTTATCATAACTTTGGCCCTTGTTATCTCTGTTATACATATGGATGTTCTTATAGTGCATACAAATATATGTATAGAAGTATCTTCTGCCAACCTTATATAGGGTCATGGGTATATTCCCTTTTGCCTAAACATACCTGATCATTCAACCTGTCTATCCATCTATTTACCCAGAGATGAATGTTTGTTAACGATGGTGCAGTATTGTGTACGTAAAAGGATTTGTCTTTGTTGTCTGAACCTCTTGTGCACCTCTCTGTGTCTTCCTTTTCTTTAGTGTTATTGTGTTAGTCACTGCTTTTGGTATACTGCCTTTCCCCTCACCCAAATCAATACTTGTCCCTACCTATCTAGGAGTGTTCTCTCCCCTCAACCTCCCATCCCTGGTAACCAACAAAGAACATTTCCTTCCACATACAAACCTTTCCTTGGCTTTTTACAATCGCGAGCTAATACAATATTTGTCCTTCTGTGATTGACTTATTTCACTCAGCATAATGTCCTCCAAGTTCATCTACATTATGTGTGGAGATTTGTGCCTTCTGGATGTTCGGCCAAGCATGAGGAGGATGATAGAAGAGAGGTGACAGCTTCAGCTATTGCAGAGATACCCATTCTGATACTCACTCTTTTTTTCTAGCTTCTGTTCATTTCTGCCCATTGTACCTGCTATGTCTGAGTCCCAAGCTTCTCCAGGCCTCCACTGGGGAAATCGGCTATTTCTTACAGTGACTTCAACAATTATTCTGGGCTCTACTTTCCTTTGTTGTCAGTCCTGTCAATCTGCTTTCTGTCTTCTGGAAATTTGTTGAAATTTCTTGTCCACTGATATCTTCCTCCTTGCTCTTTTTATATATGAGTTTATTCCTCTTTGTACTTCTATGGTGTCAGTTCTACTCAGAAGAGATGAGTGTTGAATACATATGTTCAGTATGCCATCCTGAACTAGAACAGCCTGAGGTTTGGATCAGAAACAAACAAACAAACAAATTTACTCCCGTCTAGTTGATTCTGACTCATAGCGAATCCCTCCTTGGGTTTTTAAGGCGTTATCTCTACAGAGATTGCAGTCTTCCTTCTGAGGAGTGGCTGGTGGGTTTGAACCTCCAGCTTTCTGGATAGCAGCCAAATGCCATAGGCACTATGCCACCACAACTTCTTGGATCCAAAAGGCATACATAAATTATTTTAGCAATTACAACAAAGAAGAACATGGTACACTGTATCTCAAGATAACTTTAGAATTTAATTTATTCATTTTACCTCAAATGTGGAGTTATTTTAGATCAAAAAAATGTTACCTTGACATAAATTCTCTGGGTTAACTCAGCTGAGTGTCACTTGGTTAATGAAGACATCACCATTACCTTCATCCTCACTTAAAGGTTGCACAGCTAATCTTTCTCTTTATATACTATATTTGGTTCTCTAGTGCTGCTATAACAGACATCCCACGAGTGGATGGCTTGAACAAACAGGTATTTATTCTCTTACAGTTTAGCAGGCTAGAAGTCTGAGTTCAAAGTGCCAGCTCTAGAGGCTGGGTGAAGGCCCCTCAACCTTGGGCTTCAGCTCTGCCTCTTGTTCCAGGCCCACTGGAGCTGGAGGCTCTCCTAACTCATGCAGCTGCTGGCTGCTGAGGCTGATGAACCCAAGGTCGACAAGTGAAATGGCACAGTCTCAAGATTATCAAGCAACATGGCAAGCCACTAGTTCAAGTCCAGAAATGGTCCCAATGGCAGGCAACATGGTAGGCTGCTGAATGAAGAAGACTTGGCTAAATCCAGTGTCCAAGTGTGCCAAAAAATTTTGAAAAAGAGCCTTTTCTCAAAGCTGCTTCTTACAGACTTCTGGTAAGATGGAGGAATAGGCAGACAAGCAACACAGACCCTCTTTAACAAAGAAAAGAAAAACCATTTGATAGAGATAGAGAAGATAATCCTGGAGCCCTGAGCTTTGAAAGGAACTATACAGAAGTGCATCAGGCACCAACTAGTGGAAAAACCTGAAAGAAAACAGTGAGTACAGAGATGGTCAGAGCTGCAGACTGTCAGCTGCTCTGACAGGACCAACAGCCTGAATATTTCCAAGTGGTGTTGGGACCTGAGAATTGACCTAAAGATCAACCCTGGTCACCAAGGGCTGCAGGGACAACTATGCTGGTGGCCTATGACTAGAAAGGGAAACAGCAAGATGGGAGACAACCTGAGCTGTTGACTTTTCACTGTCCGGAGGGTACAGCCATTTTGATTGTTTACATGTGGCAGCCATTTTGGATATTTAAAGTGACTGAGGGTGCAGCCATTTTGAATGTTTACAAGTGGCAACCATTTTGGATTTTAAAGGGATATCATTCTCATTTGGTTTCTAGGGACCTAAGAATAGGCTTTGGTTGCCAAGGTTGGCAAGACATACGAGAGGCTGGCAACAGGAAAGGAGACAGGTGGTGAGTGTATAAGTGCTGCCCACTAGCAAATAGAGGAGCACAGCACAGTACCCTGATTGCACAGATAACATACAAACAAAACAAAGAAAATGAAAATTGTGGGCAAGTCACTCCAACATACAATCACCAAATTAAATATAAACACAAAAACATCACAATGCCTCAGAGACAACAGCGCATCACAGTCCACACAAAGAAGCAAGATAAAGCAGGAGAAACAAGTGACCAGGATATAGACCCAAAACACATCCCTGAGGAAGACGCAGCATTGGAACTCTCTGATAAGGAATTTGAAAGAGTTATGTTTAGGTATCTTCAATGAATTGAGAGACAGATCAAGGAAACCACAGAGAAAATCCTAGAACAATTTTGAAAGACAATATAAGAACAAAACGAGAAAATAAATGAAAAATTAGAAATGATAAAAAATCTACACACCGAAATACAGAAGATTAATACTAAATTTTCAGAAATAGATAAGACCTTGAATGAGCAAAGGAGCAGAATTGAATCAATGGAAGACAGAATTAGGGAGATTGAAGGCAAATACCTGAACACTTCTTTGTGAAGGGATGAATCAGAAGAAAGAGCAAAATAAAATGAAGAAAGCCTAAGGCTCATGTGGGATACCATCAAAAGGAATAACCTATGTGTAATCACAATTCCAGAACAGGAAGGGACAAATAAAACCACAGAGAAAATTGTCAAAGATTTGTTGGAAGAGAATTTTGCTGGTATGATGAAAGATGAGAATATATCCATTCAGGAAGTCCAATGAACCCCAACAGGATAGACTCCAAAAGAAAATTACCGAGACATATCATCATCAAACTTACCAAAACCAAAGACAAAGAAAGAATCATGAGAGCAGCATGGGAAAAACGAAAAGTTACCCACAAAGGGCAACCAATTAGACTAAGCTCAGATTTCTCGACAGAAACCATGCAGGTGAGAAGACAGTGGGATGATATATATATAAAACAGTGAAAGAGAAAAATTTCCAACCAAGAATATGTACCCAGCAAAATTGTCCCTCAAATATGATGGTGAAATTAGGACATTTCCAGATAAGCAGAAATGAAGAGAATTTGTTAAAACCAGACCAACCTTACAAGAGATGCTAAAGGGAGCCCTTTGGACAGAGAAGCAACAACAGCCAACAACAACTGACCATTAACACACATGATGGTATAACCCAGAAGCCATCCCAGCTATGGAAGTATCCAAAGTAAATAAGTCTACAAGATTGTAAACCGGGAACTAGAGACACCGACTGACAAATGAGGACAACTAGAACCCAAAAAGAGGGGAAAAAAAAATCTATGTTATTACAGAACTTCTAGATGGTAGGGAAATCAAGACAACTACAAGATAGAATGGACTGTTCTACACTTGGGAAGAAAACTATAAATCACAGGGTAACCTCAAAGTAAAATGATAAACCTTCACATCAAAATAGAAAAGAAGACCAGCATAAATAATCAGCAAATACTAAAGCAATAGCAATGAAAGAAGTGATAACATG
>NW_006921679.1:6180989-6181776 GCF_000298275.1 Orycteropus afer afer | reverse complement strand
AAAAATGTGGGAAAAAAATCTTCTTATATAATGGAAGCAGACCACATACCTAAGGCAGCTCACAGCACATTCCACCATGGAGCTGATTACTAGTCTCATCATGGGGAATAACTACATCCAGCTGCCCAGCCACTCAAAACCATGCCCAGCCAAGTTGATGCACCACTTTAACTACCAAATATATATTTCATTCCTTTAATAAATATGTGTAGAGTGCTCAATGTATAGGTACTGTCTTAGGTTCTGAAGACAGAACAGTGAGCAAGACTAAAAGTCACATGGAACTTTCATTTAATTGTTGTTGCTGCTATTAGATGCCATCAAGTCAATTCCAACACACAGCACCCATATGTACAACAGAATGAAAAATGGCCCAGTCATGCACCATCTTCACAATCCTTGATATGGCTGTGCCCATTGTGGCAGTCACTGTGTCAATCCATCTCGATGAGGGTCTTCTTATTTTCCTCTGACCCTCCACTTTACCAAGCCTGATAACCTTCTCCAGGGACTGGTCCCTTCTGACCACATGACCAAAGCAGGTTGAGACAAAGTCTGGCCACTCTTGGTTTTAAGGACCATCCAGGCTATACTTCTTCCAGGACAGATTTCTTCATTTTTCTGGCAGTCCATGGTGTTTTCAGGATTCTTTGCCAACACCAGTATTGAAAGGCATCATTTCTTCTTCATTCTTCATTTAATGTTGTTGTTGTTGTTATGTGCTGTCGAGTCAGCCCTGACTCATAGCGACCCCTCCTTGGGTTTCCGAGGCAGTATCACTACGGAA
>NW_006921679.1:6162680-6178446 GCF_000298275.1 Orycteropus afer afer | reverse complement strand
CATTTACAATGATTTTTACAATGATTTCTATACTGTAGTGTCACCTGTAATCCCATCACTTAGAAGCAATTGCTAATCTTTTTTGTGTTATTCTTTATTGTCCTTTACAAATTATTTTCCAAATTTATGTCATATTCTATGTGTAATTACACTTATTTTTTAAAAAAGATGTGCTTTGAAGAGCACAGTTTCAATTTTAATGCAACCCAATTTATCCCCTTTTTTATGTTGTCTTTTCGAAGTTTTATAAATTTGGCTCTTAACTTTTAAGTATAAATCTGTTTTGAGTTAACCTGTTGTGTGGGGTAATTAATTTTTTACATATGAATATTAACTGTTCCACCATCATTTGGTTAAAAGGCAGAGTTCCTTTGCCTTTCTACAAAAATTTGGGGACTAGTTTATCAATTTCTCCAAAATAGTCTTCAAGGATTTATTTTGATAGGTGCTGTGTTGAACTTACAGCATCTTCCTCCTTACAGTGATTTGATGATTGTTTTTACTTTGTCTTTTTCTTTCATTGAAATGTTTACCATGTAAATTTATCTAATACATTTAACAAAGCATGAACTTTGTAGTCAGATCTGGGCTTGTGTTCTGTCACTCTCGCTTACTGGTCTTATTATTACCTTGCACCACTTCCTCACGTGTAAAATGGCATAATCATAATATTCCCTCCCCTGGGTAGTTGTGAGGAATTAAAGGGAACATGTATCATTTTACAGTCTCAGGAGCAGTGTCCCATCACTATCTGCCCACTCAAATGGTATAGTCACCAGAACACTCTGTTTGAGGAAAGGACATGCCATGTTTTCTGAGAATCAGGTGTGGGGGTAAAGAGGAAGTGGTAAATGAAAGAAATCATTTTAAATCCTCAAATACATATAGAAAATCTACTGAATTAATATATTTATCTTTCATTCAGTTTTTTTTTTTTTTTAATTAAAGTCATAAAGAAGGGGATACTGCATGGTTTAAACTCAGGAAGGGAGTATGTCAGGGTTGTATCCTTTCACCATACTTATTCAATCTGGATGCTAAGCAAATGAGCTGAGAAGCTGGACTATATGAAGAAGAACATGGCATCAGGATTGGAGGAAGGCTCATTAACAACCTGCGATATGTAGATGACACAACTTTCTTGCTGAGAGCAAGGATGACTTGAAGCACTTACTACTGATAAAGATTAAAGATTACAATCTGCAGTGTGGATTACATCTCAACATAAAGAAAATGAAAATCCTCACAACTGGACCAATAAGCAGCATCACAATAAATGGAGAAAAGATTGAAATTGTCTAAGATTTCATATTACTTGGTTCCACAATCGACACCAATGGAAGCAGCAGTCAAGACATCAGATGATGTATTACACTGGTCAAATCTGCTGCAAATTACCTCTTTCAAGTGCTGAAGAGCAAAGCTGTCTCCTTGAAGGTTAAGATGCACCTAACCCAAGCCATGGTGTGTTTTCAATCATCTCATATGCATGTGAGAGCTGGACAATGAATAAGGAAGACCGAAGAAGAATTAATGCTTTTGAGTTGTGGCATTGGTGAAGAATACTGAAGGTACCATGGACTGCGAAAAGAAATATCAAATCTGTCCTGGAAGAAGTACAGCTGGAATGTTCCTTGGAAGCGAGAATGACTGACTTCAACTTACCTCCTTTGGTCATGTTGTCAGAAGGGACCATTACTTGGAGAAAGATATCATGCTTGGTAAAGTGGAGGGTCAACAAACAAGAGGAAGGCCCTCAACAAGATGGATTGACACAGTGGCTGCAACGATGGGCTCAGGTATAACAAGGATTGTGAGGCTGGCACAGGACCAGGCAGTTTTGTTCTGTTGTACATAGGGTTGCTATGAATCAGAGACAACTTGACGGCACCTAACAACAACAACAACAACACCTGTGAAGTCACACGCAACTAGAATAGTGGTTTCAAATCTAATTGTGCATCAGAATCGGATGGAGAACTTTTAAACCTCTCTCCTTCCCCAGTGCCCAGGCTACACCCCTGATACATTAATTCAGAATCTCTAGATATGGGATCCAGCTATTAGCATTTTTTTAATGTAAAATAATATGACAGGTTCAATAATCTACAAAGTTTGTGCTACCTCTAATATTTCCTGATTTTGCCCATAATTGTTCCAATTATAATTGTTGATTCACTATAATCTGCTTGGTACCAGGTATCTGATGGAGTCCAACAGACATATCTGTACCAACCGCACCACATGTTAGTTTCTTGGCTTTTATCTTTTATCAATCTAATAAGGTACACAATAACAACAAAAACCCCAAACTCACTGCCATGGAGTAGATTCCAACTCAGAGCCACCCCCATTCTGTAAATCTTTATAGAAGCAGACTACCTCCTCTTACTCCTCATCTTTCTTCTGCAGAGCAGCTGGTTTGAAGCACCATCCTTTTGGTTAGCAGCCAAATGCCTTAACCGCTATACCACCAGAGTTCCTTAAGAAGATAAAGCAGATATCATAACCACTATTCTAAAAGAAGCTCAAAGGGAGACTTTGGAAGGTTAAGTGGCACGGCCTCTTGACTCCCATCACTTTGGTGTTCCAATCAATAATAGAGTCTGAAGACCAAACAATGAAACAATGGTTAACATACAAGAAAAGAAATCTGAGCTCATTAACTAATCAGGAGGTCTTATTTCCAAAGAGTAAATCTGATTACATTACTGCCTGTTAAAAACCACTCAATAGCTCCCTTATGCCAAAAGGAAAAAAAAAAAAAAAACAAAAAAAACCAGAATTCCTGTGTGTGGGATAAGAGGCCCTTTGTGTGACGCAAGATTGGGCCCCTCATTACCTCTTCAGCCGTGATTCTCAAAGGCCCTTTCTTGCTCGCTATAAGCAGTCACACAGAATGTTTTGCAATGCTCCAAACTCTGGCTTTTTTGTGTCCATACTTTCCCTCAAATTACTTGTTCTTTCTGAAATATCCATCTTCCCAAACCCTTGTCTCCCTTTTCTCCCTCCAACTCTGTTGACCAATGTCTTTAAAGACCAATTCAGTTTTGGAGCCACCACCTCTGAGACCTTCTTTCCTAACTGCTTCTAGAGTTCCCCAGGAAAACAGTGGTCCCCCGAAGGGTAGATACAGTCTGCATGTCAATCATCCTACCCCTATTGCCTACAACAAGGCCACCGCTGAAGAAAACCACTGCCACTGAGTTGATTCTGACTCATAGAGATACTGTAGGACAGAGTTGAACTGCCTGAATAGGGTTTCCAAGGCTGTAAATCATTACAAAAACAGACAGCCTTACCTTTCTCCTGTGGAGCAGGTGGTGGTTTCCAACTACTGACCTTTTGGTTAGCAGCCCAATGCTTTAACCACCAGAGCTCCTCAATAAGGCCACAGTTGGTGTTTAATAAAAGTTCATTGAATGAATGAAGACAAGGCATTCCTAGTCTTGGTTCTTTGTATTTGAAATATATGAAATAAACAAAATGAAATTTATTATGACCTCTAGGAAGGGCCGATATCAGGGACTATAGCAGATTTATTGATTGAATCCAAGGTCTTTCCTATTAAATCTGCAGATCAGCCTCTGCTTGTTGGTCTCTGTCTCCTGGGTCATTGGGGTCCAAATGGAACTGGGAGGCTAATGAAGCCAGTAGCCACTCTACCATCATATGCTATTTTACTAATTCCAGAGCTTATTGCTTCCTCCATAAAACCAAACCCAACCCATTGCCATTGAATCAACTCTCATAGCAACCCTAGAGGACAGAGTGGAACTGCCCCACAGGATTCCCAAGGCTGTCTATCTTTACAGAAGCAAAGCCCAAACCAAACCCACTGCTGTGGAGTCCATTCTGACTCACAGCGCCCCTAGAGGACAGAGTGGAACTGCCCCACAGGGTTTCCAAGGCTGTCAATCTTCACAGAAGCAAAGCCCAAACCAAAACCACTGCCTTTAAGTTGATTCTGACTCATAGTGTTCCTAGAGGGCAGAGTAAAACTTCCTCACAGGGTTTCCAAGACTGTCATCTTTACAGACGCAGAATGCTTCATCTTTCTCTCATGGAGTGGCTGATGGGTTTGAACCACCAACCTTTTTTTTTGGATAGCAGCTGATGCTTTAACCACTGCACCATCATAAACATTTGAGAAAATCAAAACCCATCCATTAGGAAATAATCAGGGATTCTTCTTTAGTTGGTCATTACATATTTTGTTGAGGCAAAAGTTCAAACAAGCTCATCATCATAAAGATTATAACTGTCCTTTCCTGTTAATAAGCGTGTTGTTGCTAGTTGCCATTGAGTTGGCTTGAACTCACGGCGGCCCAATGTAAAGCAGATTCAAACAGTGCCCAGTTCTGTGCCATCTTTATGATCTTTGGTCTGCACAAGTCTGTTGTTGTGGCAACTGGGTATTGTGGGTGCCTTCCAACCCAAGGCCCTCCTCTTCTAGCACAATTCTGGACAATATTCTTTTATGATCCTTAGGATTTTTATTGGCTAATTTTTGGAAGTTGGTCACCAGGCCTTTCTTCCTAGTCTGTCTGAGTCTGTCTTAATAAACATATCTAGCTAATTTGACTACGTGTCAAATTGTGTATTGTATATGTGAGTGCACACATATGTGTTAAAATTTATGTGTATTTATACACTTGGACACATACCCAGAGTTGCAAAACAGCTTCATACATAATAGGTTATAAATCTATGATGTGACCCATGAAACTGCTGTGCAAGTAACTTGACTGAACAGTAAGTAAGAATGTCCAACATATGGACAATTTGTACTTGCCCCTTAATGTTACGTGAATTTTCCCTCACTTTGAAACAACTGAACCAACCCCCTACAACAACAAATTCTTTATCACAATCACCTTCCCTTGCTGCACACGCAGTTTTTAAATCATTGACAAGGCTTCAACCCAATGCCACTGAGTTGATCTAGATTTATAGTAACCCTATGTTTTTGTTAAGTGCCATCAAGTCAGACCTGACTCATAGAGACAATTCCTTGGGTTTCTGAGGAGGTATCACTACAGAAGTAGATTGCCCAATTTTCCTTCTGAGGAGTGGCTGGTGGGTTTGAACTGCCAGCCTTCTGGTTAGCAGTCAAGTGCCTTAGGCACTACACCACCAGAGGACAGGGTAAAGGAGTTATGGTGGTTTAGTGTCTAAGGCATTTGCCTGCTAACCAGAAGGCTGGCAGTTCAAATCCACCAGCCACTCCATGGAAGGAAGTTGCGACAATCTACTGCTGTAAAAATTTACCGTTTTGGAAACTGGTGGGGGTCACTTTGAGTTGGAACTGACTCCATGGCAGTGTTTTCTGTATATATATATATATTTTTAAATAGGACAGTTTAAATAAACCTTGCTCCCACAAGGTTTACAAAGTTGTAAATCTTTATGGAAGCAGACTGCCTCATCTTTCTCCAGTGGAACATCTGGTGGGTTCAAATCAGCAACCTTTCAGTTAGCAGCCCAGTGCTCTAACCACAGCGCCCCCAGAGTTCCTTTCTTGCCCTAAAGTAAGGTTAAATAAGAACCATATGCACCTTGTCTGGAGTACCAAAAATTCTTAAAGACACAGTAAGGAACAGATACCATTCATAACCTGGGAACTGTCTGTAATTCCATTGCACAAATTCGTATCTAGTGGTGCTTCACTGATCCTGCTGTCTGTGGACTCTGTGACTACACACCTGGCTGAAAACAGGATTAAAGCTGATGAGAAACGTGCTTGGTCTTTTGCACAAAAAATGATGGCCACATGGAAGGCTGCCAGGGAGGATTAAAAGCAGAAGAACGCGAGAATGTGCTCAGCATCCATTAGCGACGTGACATGCTGTGAGCTGACGTTGGTTCTGTGCCATTCCCGGTATCTTAGCCACACACCAGATTCTCTTGTTCCTCCCTCAGCATTGATGTTTTAAGCAAAGATTTTTAAAAATAATAATAAAAAATAGAGCTAACAGGGGGAAAAAAAAAAGAAAAGAACCACATGAAACTTGAGTCATCAATTTGGATCAGGATAAGTATTTGTTAGAGTTGAGAAGAGAAAAAAGAAGTAAGATACTTCCAAAAACCAAAACCAAACACACTGCCATTGAGACAATTCCAACTCATAGCAGCACAGTGGTTAAAGTACTCAGCTGTGAACCAAAAGGTCAGTGGTTCGAACCCACAAGAGAAAGATATGGCAGTCCAGTTACATAAAGATTATATCCTTGGAAACCCTATGGGCCAGTTCTACTCTGTCACTATAAGTTGAATAAGATACTTTGGTATTTCCTCTTCCCTTAGACATGAAGAATGCCTGTGACAGGTAAAGACCTTGCGTTTTCCCCAGTCACACTTTTGTGCTCCTTCCCATTCCTTCTTAGAGTGGTGCGTATAATCATTTCACACATATTAGCCCTTCTTAGTTCTCTAACTAGGAGCTCTGGTAGCATAGTGGCTAAAGCACTTGACTGCTAACCAGAAGGCTGGCGGTTCAAACCCACCAGCCACTCCTCGGAAGGAAGGTTGGGCAATCCTACTTCCGTAGTGATACTGCCTCGGAAACCCAAGGAGGGGTCACTATGAGTCGGGGCCGACTCGACGGCACATAACAACAACAACAACAAGTTCTCTAACTAGGAACTCTGGTAGCATAGTGCCTAAGGCACTTGACTGCTAACCAGAAGACTGGCGGTTCAAACCCACCAGCCACTCCTCGGAAGGATGGTTGGGCAATCCTACGGCAATCCTACTTCCGTAGTGATACCGCCTCAGAAACCCAAGGAGGGGTCGCTATGAGTCGGGGCGGACTCCACAGCACATAACAACAACAACAACAGTTCTCTAACTGTATCATGTGCTTTCGTTTCCACCTTCCACCAGGCTGGGATATTCTTAGGAACAGAAAAAATAGTTTATCATTGTGTTCGTTTGTTTTTGGAGCCCAACACAGTAGTAAAACCAAACCAAAGCCACTGCCACCGAGTCAATTCTGACTCGCAGCGATCCCCATTGGGTTTCTGAGGTGGTAAATCTTTACAGAAGTAGATTGCCCCATCTTCCTTCTGAGGAGTGGCTGATGGGTTTGAACTGCCAGCCTTCTGGTTAGCAGTCAAATGCTTTAGGCACTACACCACCAGAGCTCCTTAACACGGTAGTAGCACCTTAGGAAATAACACACGGGTGTAAGTTAATACATGTTGTTAGCTGCTGTCTACTCGGCTTGACCCAGGGTGACCGGCACAACAGAGAGAAACATTGCCCGGCCCTGCACCATCTTCTGGATCCATTCCTGTGGCCGCTGTTTTTCTGAGCGCCTTCCGACCTAAGGGGCTCGCCTTCCCGCGCGACACTGGCCAACCATCTGTTATGAACCCAGGCCTTCCTTCCTAGCCTGTCTTAGTCTGGAAGCTCTGCTGAAACTCCCTCCCATGGGTGACCCTGCTGGTGAAATACCAGTGGCATAGCTTCCAGCGTCACAGCAAGCCACCACAGCAGGACAAACTGAAGGACCAGTGGGAGGCTAAGTTTATACAATTGCTAACAAAATTAAAGTCATGGCTATCATTTCAAAGGAAAACCACACTGTGAAGAACTTCTCTCTTTCAGTTAGTGGAGACTTTGCATGGACACTTTTTTTTATTTTTTAATTGTGATTTGGGTGAAAGTTTATAGAACAAATTCACTTTCCATACAGCAGTTCACATACACGTTGTCTCATGGGATTGACTACAATTTACCCCAATGCAACAGCTCCTCTCCCACTTCCTCCCCATAGTCACCTCTTCCCAGTGTCCATCCCTCCATGCACTCCTGCCCCCTGAGCTGTCTCCCTGTGCATAAGCAGTCCTTCTTTCTCCCATGATTGTTCTCTCCAAGGAGTATATCTACCTCAGGTAAATGTTCAACTCTTATGCCTGTCTTTTGTTTGGCTGGAAGTCACAGGTGTGGGTTCAATTCCAGATCTGAAGGGCAGCTAGAGGCCATAGTCTCAGTGGTTCCACCAGGCTCCATCAGACCAGCAAACCTGGTCCCCCATTTTTTTTTTTTTTTTTCCCCAAATTGCATGGAAACTTTTGAAGGAGAATGGGGGCAGTAGGTGTGTGGAGTTTTCAACTGAATCTTTCCCTGCCAAGAAAAGAGCCCTAGGTGATGGGATCAAAAGAAAACCTGAAGCCAAACACAGCTATGTTTCAAGTGCTCACTTAATTTCAAAAACCATGGCAGTTATCTTTGTTTTTTTACCTTTAAAAAGAGAGCAATGTACATCTGCTCAGAATTCCTTCCAGAAATGAAATTACCGCACAAAGCTGTGTTACACATGTACCATTCAGACTTCCTCCGCTCAGGCACCAAGGCTGCCAGATGACGCGCTGGGACGTGCCTGGTGTCTGCGCCTGCCAGCACTTGGCGTCTGGTGCCTGCCAAAGACCAGATCCATGGCCGATGAAAATAATCCATCATCTCAAATCAGAGATGGTGGATTCCTACAGACTCCTGTTTTGAACAGTCCCACTTGGGCTTCTATTAGAACAATCTGCCTTCAATATTCAGGCCTGGTCACAGTGATGAGCTGGATAGAACAGGAATTTCTCATTCCATGCCTTTCCGCCCCTCACTCTAGTCTCTAGATTTCTAAGTACTTTTTCAGAAGTTTGTTCACATTAGCCTAGTCCTTCACAAGATTAGATATTTTTTGAGTTGTGCTTTAATGCCCATTTTGATCTCCTTTCATTTCTGCAAAAGCTCATGGAGGATAAAACCAGTAACCAACTATTGTGAAGTCAATTGTGGCTCATGGAGACCCCATGTACGTTGCAGTAGAACTGTGTGCCATTGGGTTTTCAGTGGCCAAGTTTTCAGAAGTAAATTGCCAGTTCTTTCTTCAGACACTCCTTTGGGTGGAATGAACTTCCAACATTTCATTGACCTGCTGAGGATTTAACCATTTTGCGTTACCCAGGGTACTATCTACCACTTCTTCACTGACTGCCATACATGCAAATCAGTGCATAATTTTAGATTTGGTTTCTGGGAAATAAATTTAAGAATCCACAATCTTTCCTTTGTCTTCTAATGATACTACATGTTTCTCATTTCCACCTTTGCCTTGGCCTCCAGGAAGCTCAGAACCAAGTTTTCTAATCAATTACAGAAACTCTATGAAATGTTAGTAGTGCCATATTTACTATATTCTTTCTTCTTGTTCCTTAGTTCTCATCTCCATTCATCTTTTATTATTCCTACTTTATGCTTTTTGTTGTAAGCTATCTCAAAGCTTACCAAGCATGCTTGGTAAGGTGGAGGGTCGACAAAAAAGGGGAAGGCCTTCAACGAGATGGATTGACATGGTGGCTGTGACAAAGGGCTCAAGTATAGCAGGGATCATGGAGCTGGCGCGGGATCGGGCGGTGTTTCGTTCTGCTGTTCATGGGGTCGCTATGAGTCGGAAACAACTCGGCGGCACTTAACAACAACATGTCAAAGCTGTTTTGGCAGAAGGCAGGATTTATTTAAATTATCGTATTACCTGTCTTCTATTGTCCAGCTGGTTTGTGTTTTAGATTATATGCCTCTAGAAAACAAACAAACAAAAAACTGTTTCCTGAAGTATGTGACAATCAAACAGCTTGATTCTTCATGAGCTTAGTTATGGATATAGCATTTGTGTTGATATAGATGTCCAAAGGGCATGGAGAAAGAAGGATGCAAAACGTCATCAACAAACCAAGGCTAATTCCTATGAGGCAGAGGTGAGACATGCTGCTGCCTTCCAACCTTTTTTTTCACTAATTCTGAAACCAACAGTCCCTCCCATGGCACTCTGTATTTCTCTGTGGGGCTCCATAATTCATTGCCATGGCCACACTGAACTCACAGACAATATTCGTGATTATGGAGTTTATTAGGTACCTGGATGCAATTCGGGATCAGAAACAACTCAGGATACACTTCTGCAATCAGGATAGCTTCTCAGACGTACCACAGGCACACTTCTCTCTGGCTTCGGCCTCTGCCCTGTTCAGGCAAGTTACAGAGCTCTTTTAGCTTTGCAAATAGGTGCCAGCGAGGCACTCCACTCCACCAGCCAGCCTTTTACCTGAAGGCACTCAGGTTTGCTGTTCTGCTCCGTGGGCTGGAAAGCCCACCTCTCTGTCTCATGCTGGTCTCTTGGTTCTGCTGCCTCTGCTACTGCTGTCTCTCTGTCCTCTGGATCAAAGAGGTTCAGCCCAGGGATTTTGGTCCAAAGGATGCGCTTCACTCCTGGCTCTACTTCCTTGACAATAGTGGTATCTCCTTTATTGTCTGTGTGATTTTTAAGCTTAGTGGGATGGCAACACTGACCAATCCTCATGTTAGTGTCCCATACACTTATTTGCATAGCCCCACCCCCACAAGTGTTCATTGTACTTTACTTACTTTATTAATAAGCTATTCAATGCTCTTAGTAGGCCACAAGCACCTCACATTTGCATAGTCCCACCGAGTCATCTGGTGGGAGTGACAAAGACTATGGCTAGAAGTGCCATACCAAGTAATTCATTGTCCCACAACTGATCAGGAGTACATTTGAAGACTAGGAAATTTCTGTGACACTTCCAATCTCTAAGTTCTTTGACTTTAGTTACTACAGTACTCAAAAGATTTATACAGATATACCTCAGAGAAGATATTTAATAAAATTATACAGATAATAGCAAGTAAGTTAGAAGGATTATGATGAAATACAGCGAGGTTATAATGAAATAAATTAAAAATGGGGATGTATCTGTGAAGAGTTAGAAATGCCCTTGCCCCAATCACCAGTATTGAGTCTCCACTAGTGTGTTTGCTTGAAAAGCCTCTAGCAGGAAGCTGGTTAGTACGAAGGGTAATTTCAAGGGGCACACTGTCCTTTGGGAGCTTGGAGTAGATTTCACACACATCATGAGCAAACACAGAAGTTACACTTCTTCCTTTCCAATCTGGATGCCTTTCTTTTATTTTCTGGCCCAATTTCCCCAGGTAGAACCTCCAGTATGATATCTTGTTCCTGAATTTAGAAAGGAAAGCAGTCAATCCACCATTAAGTATGATGCTACAGCTTGGGACACTGACTCCTTACCAGTGGCCAGTGAGATGACACTGGCTCATGGTGACCCCATGTTTGTCAGAGTAGAACTGTGCTCCACCGGGTTTTCATGGCTGATGTCCTTCTTCTGAGTGACCTCTGGGTAGACTGAAGCTTTACCCTGTGGGTTATCAGCCAAGTGTCTTCATAGTTTGTACCACTCACTGTTTCTATAATGTGTCTTTGTCTCAAAGGCATAATTTCATTAATCATCCCCCTTGATCCTATTCTTCTTAACAATTATTTAAATTAAATTCTTTATCAGACACTGAAGAGTGCAGTCCTATTGTGTTAATCATTGGTGGATAGAGTGTGGCAATAGAGTGTGGATAGATCTGTCCTGGAAGAAGTGCAGCCGGAATGTTTCTTGGAAGTGAGAATGGCCAGACTTCGCCTCACCTACTTTGGTCATGTTGTCAGAAGGGGCCATTCCCTGGAGAAGGATATCATGCTTGGTAGAGTGGAGGGTCAATGAAAGAGGGGAAGGCCCTCAATGAGATGGACTGACACAGTGGTTGCAATGATGGGCTCAGGTATAACAAGGATTGTGAGGCTGGCACAAGACTGGGCAGTGTTTCGTTCTGTTGTATGTAGGGTCGCTATGAGTCGGAGCTGACTCGATGACACCTAACAAGAAGAGAGTGTGGCAAAGGAGTTATCAGTGAGGACAAAGCCAGCTACACTAGCTGTTGTGAAACCTTCTCAGCTGCTCTCAGCCAGCACTGGTGACGCCTCATTCAGTCTGTGCTTGGCATGGCTGTGCAGCTGTGATCTGTTAAGCACTTCTGGGCACCATGTGTTTCCATGATCTGTTCTTCCTGTGCTCTGTACTCATTAATTTTCCCATTGGATCACAAGCTCCTCAGGTCCAGGAATAAGGCTGACTCTTCCTTTGTCAAACCCTACAGAACACAGAGGGGCTCAAGCAGTGGTGGGGAGCCCTAGGGAACCCCTGTCCTCTGCACACTCGGTGTCCTTTCTGAGTTGTATGTGGCTCCTACCTTCCCAGTGGACCCTGGTTGGGATCTATTGGGACTCTTTGGAGAAGGGCTGCTGTGATAAACATAGCCACCAACTGTCTGAGTGCCTTGACAATTAAAGGCCTCAAGCTCTCTGGCCTTAATGTTCTTCTTTGAAAAATAAGGGATAAGAAAGAGCTCCTGTTTTGAATAATCCCATTTGAGTTTATATTAGAACAATCTGTTACAGAAATGTAGGTCTTCTCCCAAATCATGTCAACAGCAGCAGCTTTGGGTGGGTCCTTTCTTTTTAGTGATCCCTCTGCGCCCTCTTGTGGTCAAAAGCAAAACAATAAAAGTGTTCATTCACCAGGCAGGGCTCAGTAAGTGGATCTGAAACTATAGGGAAAGTGATGGAAGGTACGTGTAGACAGGCAGTCCTTGGCGTACAATATATTCGAGTTCCGACGAACGACTGTCCTTTTTACATTTTGTACATCTTATTATTAGTAATATGTACTACATACACTGTTGCAGCATGTAATTGCTGATGTTAATATTCTCAGATGTTCACTTGCAGATGTTCAAACATCAGATTTATAAAGATACTGATAATGGAAGGAAATCATAACGAAAACTTTTTCTTTTAAGTATTCAACTTATTTCAGAATCAGCTTACAATGGAGTTTTCATAATGGAACCCCCATCTTATTTTGGGATTTCCTGCACAGCCACAGCTGGAACCTGTATAAGACAGAAATCCATCAGAGAAGGAAAACTCAAATATTTTCCACTTACAGAAAGTGATAGAAAAGTGGTAAGAATACACCCTATCAAAGGCAGAAAACTTGTGAGACTTGGAAAAACAAGGCAGTCCCTTTGAGTGCTGCTTCCCACAGATTTCCCACAGTGGATAAAAATCCACTATTCAAGAAAACAATGAATCATCACACAGACAGTTTCGTCGCCATACTTTGCTTGCCAAGGCTGGAGGTTTTACAGCCTGGGAACACCAAGAAAGTCACACACACACACACACACACAGACCCACACACACGTTGTCACTGAGAGGATTCCAAATCACGTCAACCCTGTATGTTAGAGAGTACGACTGCTCCATATGGCTTTCTTGGCTGTAATTTTCACAGAAGCATATCCCTAAGCTTTGCTTCTGAGAAGCTTCTGGGTGGGTTAGAACCAGCAGAGCTGAGTACAACCCACTTGCATCACTCGGGGAGCTAATGAAGTCAGAGTCACAATAATATTCCAGGTCCATTCCAATACTGCTCAACTAGCTCAGAAACCCAAGGAGGGGCTGCTATGAGTTGAATCAAGTTGATGGCAATGAGTTTGGTTTTCGGTTTAGCAGGAAATTGAGTCTTTTTTAATTCCTTCCACGAGTCTCTCGGAATGCTTATATTTTCCTGAGGCTCATCTTGATTGTGACTCTTCCTTCTAGTGGAATCTATATTCACATAAGCCTCCCAGGCCAGGCTGGCTGTTTTGCGTACCCCATCCTGACACCTAACAGCCTATGGGAGGTACTCCTTTAACTGAGCCAACCAGATTCCCTGGGTTGGATACAGAGGCATAGCTATGGAAAAATAGTGCCCATGGCAAAGACTGAACTTAAGTCCCTGTCCAATCTCCCACTCATCTTTTTTAGATAACTTCACCATAATACTAGCTCAAAAATACAAATCAAGCTTGCTAATCTGTTGCTTAACATATCATGGCACTACATGAAAATGACAACCGAATCTTCCTTGCTTTCACTGATGAAAATTGGTCTATGATGGGCTCAAAGTCATTATTCTCATTTTCTTTTCTTTCTATGTTCAGCAGAGCAAGATCACACACATCTACCTTGACCCACAGAGCCTCTCAAATATGAAAGTATTGGTTTTAGCTTGCTGAATGATTTCTCACAGCTGGCCATGGGAACTGTGATGGTTCATAAACACTGTTCAGTGGCCCCTTTCAAGTGGTGCCCAGAGCAAGTGCCATACCTGCCATACCTTAGATACACCTCTGGTTGGATGTCCCCCGAGCCATAGAACTGGTGGCATAGTGCCTAAGACATTTGGCTGCTAACCAGAAGGCTGGTGATTCAAACCCTTGGAAGGAAGACTGGGCAATCTACTTCCGTACTGATACCACCTCAGAAACCCAGGGAGGGGTTGCTATGAGTCGGAACTGACTCAATGGCAGTGAGTTGAGTTGAGCTGAGAACCCACCAGCTCCTCTGGGGAAGGAAGATGGAGCCATCTATTTCCGTACAGATTTACAGCCTCAGAAACCCAACGGGGGTTGCTCTGCATAGGAATAGACCTAATGCCAGTGAGTGAGAAAGATCTGGCAAGGAGCTCTGGTGGGGTAGTGGGTAAGGCATTGGGCTGCTACCTAGAAGTTCAATGGTTTAAACCCACCAGCTGTTCCCTAGGAGAATGATCAAGCAATTTACTTCTGTAAAGATTTACAGCCTTGGAAATCCAATGGGGGTCACTGTGAGTTGAAATTAACTCAATGGCAGTGGGTTTTTTTTTTTTTTTTTTTCCCCCAGAAAGATCTGGTAGCCTGCTCCCATGAAGATTACAGCTGAGGAAACTTTATAGGGCACTTGTACTCTGTCACATGGGGTCACTAAGAGTTGGAATTGACTTGATGGCACCCAACAACAACAGCCCACATTACAGGTGACCATCAGTCAGCTCACAGCAACAGGAGGCCTACAGATGGTGTGGTATGATGGAAGAAGTAGGAACCTTGTACACTTCAGTGCAAATGCCAACTCTGGCATTTAAGAGGTGAGTGTCCTTCGAAAGTTACTTAATCTCTGTAAGTTGCAGTGTTCTCTATTCTAAGCCTGGGTGAATAATGAGGTGTGTTGTGATGGTTAAATGAAATAACAAATGCAAAGTACCTGGCACCCAGTAAATTCTGGGCCTCTTACAGCATCTTGAAGGAAATCTGGTGGCATAGTGGGTAAGTCATCTGACTGCTAACCAGAAAGTCAGTGGTTCTAACCCACCAGCCATTCTATGGAAGGAAGATGGGGCCATCTACTTCTGTAAAGATTCACAGCCTTGGAAAATCAAGGGGTTGCTATGAATCAGAACTGACTCAATGGCAGTGAATTTGTTTTTTTGTTGTTGTTGCTTTTATTCCTGCATTTTGAGGCATTCAAACCTATTTCTGGACTTCTGGAGCTCTATTGGCTGCTGACCAAAAGGTTGGTGGTTCATATCCACCAGCCACTCTGCAGGACAAAGATATAAGGGAATCTGCTTCCATAAAGATTTACGGCCTTGGAAACCCCATGGGGCACTTTTACTCTATCCTATAGGGTTGCTATGAGTCGGCACCGACTCGATGGCAGTGGGTCTTGGTTTGGTTTGGTTTGGTTTGTATGAACACAGAATTTACCATTAGTGAAATTGGAGATGATTTCCTAAGTCATAGAATAAAAAGTATAGCAGATGAAGAATTGGAGCTAGAATTAGTATCTAGTCAAAATCTGAATAGTTTATGAAGGATAAGATGTTGCAGGCATGATGCAGATTGTTATGAATCATAACATGGCCAGAGCCATTGTGCCCTGAGGAGCTACCACTATGAGGAAGTGTTAAGAGAACCCTTTCAGTCTTCATTACTACCATGAATAAACATTTGTTGAGCACTTACTATATAGTTG
>NW_006921679.1:6143731-6162580 GCF_000298275.1 Orycteropus afer afer | reverse complement strand
GGTGCCGTTGATTCACCTCTGACTCATAGCAACCCCATGTACAACAGAACAAAACACTGTTTGGTCCTGTGCCAGCCTCACAATTCTTGCTATACCTGAGCCCATCATTCCAGCCATTGTGTCAGTCCATCTCATTGAAGGTCTTCTCCTTTTTCGTTGACCCTCCACTTTACCAAGTACGATATCCTTCTCCAGTGAATGGTCCCTTCTAACAACATGACCAGAGTAGGTAAGACGAAGTCTGGCCATTCTTGCTTCCAAGCAGCATTCCAGCTGCACTTCCTCCAGGACAGATTTGTTAGTTCTTTTAGCAGTCCACAGTATTTTCAGCATTCTTTGCCAACACTGCAACTCAAAAGCATCGAATCTTCTTTGATCTTCCTTTTTCACTGTCCAGCTCTCACATGTATATGAGGTGACTGAAAATACCATAGTTTGTGTCAGACACACCTTAGTGTTCAAGGAGATATCTTTGCTCTTCAGCACTTGAAAGAGGTCTTTTGTGGCAGATTTGCCCAGTGTTATATGTTGTCTGATATCCTGACTGCTATCCTTCCATTGGTATTGATTGTAGAACCAAGTAATATGAAGTCTTTGACAACTTTAATCTTTTCTCTATTTATCGCGATGCTGCTTATTGGTGCAGTTGTGAGGATTTTTTGTTTTCTTTATATTGAGGTGTAATTCATACTGCAGACTGTAGTCTTCAATCTTCATCAGTAAGTGCTTCAGTCATCCTCACTTTCAGCAAGCAAAGTTGTGTCATCTACATGTTGCAGGTTGTTAATGGCTCTTCCTCCAATTCTGATGCCACGTTCTTCTTCATATAGTCCAGCTTCTTGGATTATTTGCTCAGCATACAGATTGAATAAGTATGGTGAAAGGATACAACCCTGATGCACTCCCTTCCTGATTTTAACCAGGCAATGTCCCTTTGTTCTGTTCAAGCGACACCCTCCTGGTCTATGTATAAGTTCCTCATGAGCACAATTAAGTGTTCTGGAATTCCCATCCTTCTCGATGTTACCCATAATTTCTTATGATCCATACAACTGAATGCTTTTGCACAGTCAATAACACATGAGTAAACATCTTTCTGGTATTCTTAGCTTTCAGCCAAAAGCCATCTGACATTAGCAATGATATCCCTCATTCTACATCCTCTTCTGAATCCACCTTGCATTTCTGGAATTCTCTGTCAATATATTGCTGCAGCTATTTTTGAATTATCCTCAGTAATATTTCACTTGTGTGCGATATTAATGATATTGTTCGATAATTTCCACATTCTGTAGGATCACCTTTCTTTGGAATGGGTACAAATATGGATCTCTTCCAGTCAGTTGGCCAGGCAGCTGTCTTCCAAATCTCTTGGCATAACCAAGTGGGGGCATCCATTTGTTTAAACATTTCAATGGGTATTCCGTTTATTGCTGGCACCTTGTTTTTCACCACTTCCTTCAGTGCAGCTTCTACTTCTTCCTTCAGTATCATTGGTTCTTGATCATATGCCACCTCCTCAAATGGATGGTCATCTACCAATTCTTTTTGGTATAATGACTCTCTGTATTCCTTCCATTTTCTTTTGATGTTTCCTGCATCATTCAATATATTGCCCATAGAATCTTTCAATATTGCAACACGAGGCTGAAATTTTTTCTTCAGTTCTTTCAACTTGAGAAATGCCAAGCATGTCCTTCTGTTTTGGTTTTCTAACTCCAGGTCTTTGCACATTTCATTGTAATAATTGACTTTGTTTTCTCGAGCTGCTCTTTGAAATCTTCTGTTCAGCTCTTTTATCTTGTCATTTCTTCCATTTGCTTTAGCTACTGTCCGTTCAAGGGCAAGCTTCAGAGTCTCTTCTGACATCTGTTTTGGTCCTTTTTTTTCCTCTCCTGTCTTTTTAATGACCTCTTGCTTTCTTCACAGATGGTGCTCTTGATATTATCCCCACAATTCTTTGGTTTTTGGTCATTGGTGTTCAATGCATCAAATCTATTCTTTAGATGGTCTCTAAATTCAGGAGGGGTATATTCAAGACCATGTTTTGGCTCTTGTGGACTTGTTTTAATTGTCTTCAGCTTCAATTTGAACTTGTATATAAGTAGTTGATGGTCTGTTCCACAGTCAGCTCCTGGCCTTGTTTTGGCTGAAGATATTGAGCTTTTCCATTGCCTCTTGCCTTAATATTCATATAAATATAAATATCTATATAAATACAAATATCTATATAAATATAAATATCTATGTCTAGGAGCTCTGGTAGCATAGTCCTAAGGCACTTGACTGCTAACCAGAAGGCTGGCGGTTCAAATCCACCAGCCATGCCTCGGAAGGAAGATGGGGCAATCTACTTCCATAGTGATACTGCCTCAGAAACCCAAGAAGGGATTGCTATGAGTCAGCTCTGACTCGATGGCACATAACAACAACATATAAGTATCTATATAAATATAAATACCTATATTAATATTTATATAAATATAAATATCACTCACTCACTGCCATTGAGTTGGTTCCAACTCATAGTGACCCTTCATTGGGTTTCCAAGGTGGTATCTTTATGGAAGTAGATTGACCAATCTTCCTTTCGAGGAGTCACTGGTTGGTTTGAACTGCTAGCCTTCTGGTTAGCAGTCAAATGCCTTAGTCACTATGCCTCCAGAGCTCTTGATAGAAATGAATGAATGAATGAATGAATGTACATGAGGCTTTTGTGTAACAACAACAATAACAATGCAGGATACCTAGAGTCGATTCCTGCCCAATGCACCTCATGTGCAGTTACCACCTGTCTGTCAGTGGAGGCTTGCATGTTATTGTGATGCTGAACAGTTTTCAGCAGACTTTTCAGAGTAAGACAGACTAGAAAGAAAGGCCCGGCAATCTAATTCTGAAAGCCAGCCAATGAAAACCCTACGGATTTTCATTGTTCCATTGGTAATTGATTATGAGGATGGTACAGGATGGAGCACCATTTTGTTCCATTGTGCATGGGATCACTGTGAGTTGGTGCCAACTCAATAGCAGCTGACAACTAAAACATATATTATAAATATATTTATAGACACTGACAGATACTGTGGAATATTAAGAGGAGTAAGTATAGCATCACATATTCCAGGTACCCCCAGAAAACTGCAGTTACAATAAGGTAAAGTATTATAATGAAATGTCCAAAGATCTGGAGTTAGAAAACCAAAAGAGAAGAACATACTCAACATTTCTCAAGCTGAAAGAATTGAAGAAAAATATTCAAGCCTCAAGTTGCAATAATGAAGTATTTTATGGGCAAAATATTAATGACACAGGAAGCATCAAAAGAAGATGGAAGCATCAACCAATTCAGGAGGTAACATGTGCTCAAGACCCAATGGTACTGAAGGAAGAAGTCCAAGCTACACTGTTGGCATTGGTGAAAAATAAGTCTGCAAGAATTGATGGAATACCAGATGTTTCAGCAAATGGATGCAATGCTGGAAGCACTCACTTGTTTGTGCCAAGAAATCTGGAAGATAGCCACCTGGCCAAAGATTGGAAGTTTGTGCCCATTCCAGAGAAAGGTGGTCCAACAGAATGCAGCAATTATCAAACAATATCATTAATATCACACACACTTAAGTTTTGCTGAAAAGGGGCCAAAATTCATTAAATGGGGAAGAGATTGCCTGTTTCACAAATGGTGCTGGCAAAACTGGATATCCATTTGCAGAAAAATGAAACAAGATCTGTACCTCACACACCATACACAAAAATGAACTCCAGATGGATCAAAGACTTAAATGTGAAACATAAAAGTAAAAGCTCCTCAAAGAAAAACTAGGGGCAAATTTAGGGGCTCTAACATATGGCATAAATAGACTATCAAGCTTAACCTAAAATGCACAAATAGCAGAAGAGAAACTAGATGAATGGGGCCTTCTAAAAATTAAATTTTTATGTGCTTCCAAAGACTTCTCCAAAAGAATCAAAAGAGAACTTACAGATTGGGGAAAAAAAAAAATCAGCAATGACATATCAGACAGGGGACTTATCTCTAGAATTTATAGAAAACTCCAACACTTCAACAACAAAAAGACCAATAATCCAATTTAAAAATGGTCAGAAGACATTCATCACTGAAGAGGATATTCAGGCGACCATCAAACACATGAAGAAATGCTCACAATCATTAGCTATTAGAGAGATGCAAATCAAAACAAAAATGAGATACCATCTTGCTCCAGCACTAGTAGCAAAGTTCTACAAGACAGGAAATAACAAATGCTGGTGAGGATGCGGAGAGATTGGGACTCTCATATACTGCTGGTGGGACTGTAAAATGATACAGCCACTGTGGAAAGCAGTATGGGAATTCTTTAAAAAGTTGGAATTAGAAATATCATTTGACCCAGCCATACCATTACTAGGTATATATCCTAAAGAAGTGAGAACCAGGACAAAAACAGATATATGTACACCCATGTTCATCACAGCACTATTTACAATAGCCAAAAGATGGAAACAACCTAGGTATCCATCAAATGAAGAATGGATAACCAAACTATGGTACATACACACAATAGAATACCATGGAATCCTAAAGAATAATGTAGAATCTACAGAACACCGCATAATGTGGATGAACTTGGAGGACATTATGCTGAGTGAAATAAGTCAATGAGAAAAGAACAAATATTGTATTGGTTCATTATTGTAAAAAGTCAAGGAAAGGTTTATACATGGAAGGTTACCAGGGGTGGGAGAGGAGGGGAGGGAACACTGTTAGATAGGTAGAGAGACAAGTATTGATTTAGGTCAAGTGAAGGGCAATGTACCAAATGTGAATGATCAACATGGTGACATTGAGGAAGAGGAAGACATAAAGAAGTGCATGGGAGTTAGAGTACAAAGATGAACCTTTTGCACATGTAGTATTGTGTTGTCAGTGAAGGTAAACATGGATATATGCGTGGAAAGATGGGTAGACAGGCTGAACTATTAGGTGTATCTAGGAAGGGGGGAGTGTGCCCAAGACCATGTATAGGGTTGGCAGACAATGTTTCTACAAGTGTATTTGTATGTTCTGTAAGAATTCCTAGGTATATAGTAGAGCTGACAAGGGACAAGATTGTAGTCACTTCTTGGCCACAGCCAGCTACCCAGAGGGAGTGAGTAGTTGGACCTGTGGGTTTGGGATCATGGTTGCAGGGGACAATGAGCTCAGCTGACATAACATACTACATAAAAACATTGTTCCATATCCTACTTTGGTGAGTAGTGACTGGGATCATAAAATCTTCCAAGTAGCCATCTAGATGCAACAGTGAGACATCCAGAGCAAACAAGAATGAAGAAAACCAAAGACACATGGTAACAATTAGTCCAAATGACTCACACACCATGCGATTCTCAGCCTATATGACTATGAGACCAGAAGAATTAGATGGTAACCAGCTACCACTGTCAATGACTCAGAAGGGGATCTGTGTAGGAGATCCTGCATAGGATGGGAGAACAATGTGGAAAAAAACTCAAAATCATTTTTAAAAAGGTGGGGGGACAGGTTTGCTGGTCTGATAGAGCCTGATGGAACCACTGAGACTATGGCCCTTAGCTGTCCTTCACGTCTGGAACTGAACCCACTCCTATGGCTTCCAGCCAAACAAAAGACATGCATATGAGCTGATCATTTACATTACATAGATACACTCCTTGGGGAGATCAATCACGGGAGAATAGAAGGGCTGTGTATGCGCAAGGAGATAGCTTGTGAGGCCGGAATGCATGAGAGGGAAGGACACAGGGAAGAGGTAACTATGGGGAGGAAGTGGGAAGGGGCTGTTGCATTGTGGGAAATTGTAGTCAATGTTATGAAACAAAGTATATGTGAGCTGCTGTATGTGTGTACTGAAATTGAATTTGCTCTGTAAACTTTCACCCAAATCACAATAGAAATTTTTAAAAAAGAAAAGGAAAAAAAAGTTTTGCTGAAGATAATTCAAAAACAGTTGCAGCAGTATATCAATGGAAACGCCAGAAATTCAAGCCAGATTCAGAAAAGGATGTGGAGTGAGGGATATAATTGTTGATATCAAATGGATCTTGGCTGAAAGCAGAGAATATCAGAAAGATGTTTATATAAAGATGTGTTTTATTGACTATGCAAAGGCATTTGACTGTTTCGATCATAACAAATTATGAATAACATAACAAAGAATGAGAATTCCAGAACAGTTCATTGAACTTATGTAAAACCTGTACATAGATCAAGAGGCAATTGTTTGAAAAGAACAAGGGGACACCATGTGTTTTAAAATCAGGAAAAGTGTGCATTACTCAATCTGAGTGCTGAGCATATAAGGTGGAGGATATGAAGAAGAACATAGCATCAAGATTGGAGGAAGACTCATTAACAACTGCAATATGCAGATGACACAGCTTTGCTTGCTGATAGTGAAGATCATTTGAAGACTTACTGATGGAGATCAAAGACTACAGCCTTCAGTATGGATTATATACCTCAACATAAAGAAAACAAAAGTCTTCACAACTGGACCAATAAGCAAACCTTGATAAATGGATCCACAATAAACACCCATGGAAGCAGCAATCAAGAAATCAAACAAGACTTTTGGCAAGATGATGAAATAGACAGACAAACTACACAGACCCTCTACCCCAAAAGAAGGAGAAACAAATAGAAACCTATACAGAAGATAATCCTGGAACCTTGAGCTTTGAAGGGAGTGATAAAGAAATGGATTAAGTACTAGCTGGTGGACGAAATTGAATGAAAACTGTGAATAAGGAGACAAATGGAACTGTGGATGGACTTCTCAACTGGCCTGACAGTATGGCCAGGTTGAATATTTCCAAGTGGTGTACCAATCCAGGCAGCAAACTGATAATCAGCTTTGCTTGCCAAAGACTGCACAGCCAACCACACTGGTGGCTGATGTTCAGAAAGCAACAGTGCACACACCAGCCAACCACAACTGCACCTCCTGCAGCTGCGCCCACAGGGAAAGGGTCACCACCTGCTTTTGCACCTACTAATAAATGATAAACAGCAGCCAATACCAGCCCAACCTGCCTTTAACTTCCCTACACAAACAGCTAATAGAAATCTATAGACACAGTCTCATCCTCTATCACACCCACAAGGAAACAGGTGGTGAGTGCACAAGTGCTGCCAAACAAGCAGGCAGAGTAGCACATAGGTCCCACTTGGTTGGACATATCAAACAAGGGATCAGAATACAGAGCCACAAAACATCAGAAGTGGCATGGGGACTACTTGATTAGAAATTCAAAAGAATTATACTCAGGTACCTTACCCAATGGACTGAGAGTGAGATCAATGAAAACACTGACAAAATTAAGATAAACACAGACAGAAAAATTAGAAACCAAACAAAAACAGCAAATAGAAATCCAGAAGATTAATACTAAGATTTCAGAAATAGATAACACACTGAAAGGGCAAAGGAGTAGAATCAAATCAATGGAAGACAAAATTACTGAGATTGAAGACAAATCTCTCAATACTACTTTGTTAAGAGATCAATCAGAAAAAAGATCAAATAAAAATGAAGAAAGCCTAAGATTTATGTGGGACACCACCAAGAGGAACACCTTATGTATGACTGGAATTTTAGAACAGGAAGAGACAAACAAAACTACCATGAAAATTACTGAATATCTTTTGGAAGAGAACCTCCCTAATATGATGAAAGATGAGAAGATACACATTCAAGAAGTTCAATGAACCCAAAATAGGATAGACTTCCAAAGAAAATCATCAAGATATATAATAATCAAATTTCCCAAAACCAAAGACAAGGAAAGAATCCCCAAAGAAATACAGAAAAAAAACCAAAAAGTTGCCAACAAAGGGCAGCCAATAAGACTAAGCTCTGATTGTTCAGCAGACACCATGTAGGTGAGAAGGCAATGGGATGACATATACAAAACCTTGAAAGAAAAAAATTGCTAACCAAGAATTATATGCCCAGCAAAACTGTTCCTTAAAAATTAGGACATTTCCAGTTAAATAAAAATTAAGGAAATTTGCAAAAAAAAGACCAGCTTTCTAAGACACACTAAAGGGAATCATCTGGATAGAGAACCTATGACAGCAGACAGTAATCTTTGATTAACACACATAACAACATGACCCAGAAACTAACACAGATATAGAAGAATCAAAAGTAAAATAAATGTGCAAGACTGTAAACAGGGAACCAGAAACATCAATTGATAAAAGAAGATAATTATAAAGCAAAAAGAGGGAATAAATAGTGTAGGTACAGATCTTCCAAATGGAGAGAAAGTCAAGATGATTTTGAGATATAATGGACTGTTTCAAACTTGGGAAGAAAAAAATAAATCACAGAGTAACCTCAAGTAAAATTAATAAAACTTCTCACAAAAATGAAAAAGAAGGGGACAAATATTTAGCAAATACTAAAATAATAGTAATGAAGAAAATGATTTAAAATATTCATAAAGAAAATAAACTCAGCACAGAAAATTACATGTAACAAAGAAATCAGCTACACCACGAAAAAAAAACTCATAACAAAATGATAGCAATAAATTCATACTTGTCGATAATTACACAGAAGGAAAATGGATTAAATCAACCAATCAAGAGACAGAAACATGCAGAATGGATTAAAAGAATCACCTATCAATATGCTGCCTAAAAGAGACACACCTGAGACACAAAGACAAAAATAGACTAAAAATCAAAGTTAGGAAAAAAAAAACATACCAAGCAAATGGTAACCAAAAAAGAGCAGGAGTGGCAACATTAATTTCTGATATAGTAGACTTTAAGACAAACACCATCATAAGAGACAGTGAAGGACATTATATAATGACTAAAGGATCCATTGAACAAGAGAACATAACCATAATAAATACCTATGCACCCAATGGAAGAGCACCAAAATACATAAATCAAACTTTCAGAACTGAAAAGAGAACAGATAACTCCACGGCAATAGTAGGAAACTTTAATCCACCATTTTCAATGAATATTAGAATAACCAGAAAGAAAGTCATCAAAGACACAGAAGAACTAAACAACAGTCAACCAATTTGACCTTGTAGACATATACAGAGCACTGCACCCAGCAACAGCACAGTATGTATTCTTTTCCAGCACACATGGGACTTGCTTCAGGATAGATCATATGTTTGGTCACAAAGCAAGCCTCAATAAATTTAAAAACATTGAAATACTGCAAAGCATCTTCTCAGATCACAATGATATTAAACCAGAAAAGAACAACAGAAGATAAAGGAAAGGAAAGATTCAGCAGAGTGGTAGAATACAAGATCAACATACAAAAATCAGTTAGATTCCTCTAACAAAAAGATGTCTGTTGCACTGGGGTAAATTGCAGTCAATGTCATGAGACAATGTGTATGTGAACTGCTATATGGAAAGTGAATTTGCTCTGTAAACTCACCCAAATCACAATTAAAACAAACAAACAAACAAAAACTTCAGACCAAAATAAATAAATAAATAAGATGTCTGAAAAGGAAATAAGGAAAACAATACCATTTACAATAGCTACCAAAAAGATAAAATACTGAGGACTAAATCTTACCAGAGACACAAAAGACCTAAAAGAAAGCTACAAAATACTACAATAAGAAACTATAAACCAAAAACCAAACTCACTGCCATCTAGTTGAATTAGACTCACAGTGACTCCTTTGGGTTTCTATAGTGGTAAATCTTAACAGAAGTAGATTGCCCAGTCTTCCTTCCATGGAGTGTCTAATGGATTTGAACTGCCAACCTTCTGGTTAGCAGTCAAATGCTTTAGGCACTATGCCACCAGAGCTCCTTATAAGAAACTATAAGAGATCTGCATAAATGGAAGAATGTATGATGTTCATGGATAGGAAGACCGAATATTGTGAAAATGTCAGTACTACCCAAAGCAATCAATAGATTCAATGCAATCCAAATCCAGATTCCATCAGGATTCTTTAAGGTAAAACCAATCACTAATCGTCTATGGGGGAGCTCTGGTAGCATAGTGCCTAAGGCACTTGACTGCTAACCAAAAGGCTGGCAGTTCAAACCCACCACCCACTCCTCAGAAGGCAGGTTGGGCAAACTACTTCTGTAGAGATACTGCCTCAGAAACCCAAGGAGGGGTCGTTATGAGTCGGGTCCAACTCCAAGGCACATAACAATAACAACAATCTTCTATGGAAAGGAAAGAAATTTTGGATAAGCAAAGCACTACTGAAGAAGAAAAACAAAGTAGGAGATCTCATAATCCTCAATTTTAAAATGTACATCTATGGCAGTCAATATAGTCTCATATTGGTACAATGACAGACACATAGGCCAGTGGAACAGAAGTGAGAATCCCGAAATAGATCCATTCACCTATAGATAGTTGACAAAGGGCCACGATCCATTAAATGGGGAAGAGGTAGTCTCCTTAACAAATGGTGCTGGCAAAACTGGATCTCCATTTGCAGAAAATGAAACAAAGGTCTGTACTTCACACCATACACACACACACACACACAAAAACTAATTCAAAGATCAAAACCTAAATGTAAAACCTAAAACTATAAAGTTCATAAAAAAAAATATGGATAAATTTAGGGGCCCTAATTTATAACATGACTAGGCTGTCAAACATAACAAAGAGTGTACAGACAGCAGAAGATTAACTGGAACTTTCTAAAAATTACATTTTTATGTGAATCAAAAGACTTCTCCAGAAGAGAACCTGAAGCTGACTAGAATCAAAGCTCAATCCCCCATGCTATCTATTATTTTCCCCACCTGGGTTGGAGACAGACGAGCAGGCATGATAATCCCATTCCTTAAGAGCTGAGCTGAATTGAAGCTCAATCCCCCATCCTGTCTATTATCCCCACCTTAATTGAAGACAGATGAGCAGGCATGAGAACTTAGTTCCTTAAGAGCTGAGCTGAATTGAAGCTCAAGCCACCAACCTGTCTATTATCCCCACCTTGGTTGAAGACAAATGAGTGGGTAGGAGAACTCGATTCCTCAAGAGCTGAGTAGAATTGAAGCTCCATTTCCGCATTCTCTCTATTGTTATCCCCCACCCTAGTTGGAGACAGGTGAATGGGTATGTTAATATGCTTCCTTGAAGTTATTTTTCAGAAATAACCAATACCAACTTAAAATCAGTTTTGGCCTGTGGACATGCACAGTGAGACAAACGGGAACAAAGTTGCTCAGAACTGACATCTTCCCCTCTCATCAGCCGAAGTCTCGATCAGCTGATGACAGGAAGTTGGTGTGACTAATCCAGTATGCAAGTGCGCTGCATTAAAAATTGACTGTCCCTTTAAACCAAGGCGAAAGAAGCCTCAGCTAATTCACATCCAAATTCCTGAAATTTTTATGAATATGTATAAGCCCCTTTCCTGAACTTTACAAAAACTGTATCCCAACCTCCACTTCGGGAGACAGATTTGGGTAATTTTATCTCCTTGCATTGTTTCTTTGCAATAAATAATCTTTCTCTCCTCTCAAGCACTTGGTGTGTGTAAACTAATTTGGCCTAATTGTGCTCCGGGCAGGGACCCACATTCAGTCCATCTTCAAACCTACAGATTGGGAAAAAATATTTGGAACAACATATCTGACTAGGGACTTATCTCTAAAATTTATAGAAAACTTCAACACCTCCTCAACATCAAAAACACAAACAATCCAATTAAAAAATGGGCAAAGCACATGAACTGACACTCCGCCTAAGAAGATATTCAGGTGGCCAAAAATCACATGAAGAAATGCTCATGATCATTAGCCATTAGGGTGATACAAATCAAAACAACAATGAGATCACATCTCACCCCAGAAACAACAGCAAAGTTCAAGAAGATGGAATATAAAGTTCTGGTGAGGGTGCAAGAAATTGGAACTCTCATACACTGCTGATGGGACTGTAAAATGGTATACTCCTTTACAACTACTTTAAAAAAATGGTATGCTGCTTTCTTAAAAAGTGTGAAATAGAAATATCATTTGATTCGGCAATCCAACTACTAGGTATATGCCCTTAAGAAGTGAGAGCCAGGATACAAACAGATATATGGTCACCCATGTACAGCATTATTCACAACACCAAAGAGATGGAAACAACCCAAGTGCTCATCAGTGGATGAATGGATAAACAGATTATGGTTCAGACACATAATGGAATAATATGCAACATGAAAGAATAATAAAGAATTGGTGAAACTCCTCATAATGTGGATGAACTTCGAGGACATTATTCTGAATGAAATAAGTCAATCATAAAAACCAAACCAAACTCACTGCCATCAAGTCAATCCAGACTCATAGCAATCTCTCTTTGGGTTTCCAAGGCAGTATCTCTATGGAAGTAGATTGCCCAATCTTCCTTCTGAGGGGTGGTTGGTGGGTTTGAACCACCAGTCTTCCATTTAGCAGTCAAATGCCCTAGGCACTATGCCACCAGAGCTCCTAAGTCAAGCATAGAAGGACAAATATTGTATAAGTCCACTCATAAAAAGTTAAGGAAAGATTTACACACAGAAGGAAAATTTTTTGTTGATTATCAGATGGGAGAGGAAAGGAAGGAAAATTGTTCCATAGGTAAGAGACACATATTGATTTGGGTGAAAGGAAAGGCAAAAAGTGGGTGATTAGCACAACAAGGAAAAGGAAGACATGGAGAGGTGCACAAGAAGAACAGCCAACAAAAGTAAACACTTTTACATATATAGTACTACATTACCAGTAATAACAAACAGGTATGGGAAGGTGAAAAAGAATATATCCATGAATTCTCATAGGTATGGCAGATGATATTTCAACATATGTATTTATATGTGATATAAGAATGAGTTGTCTGACAGTTCATCATATTGTGGTGGCTTGCATATTGCTGTAAGGCTGGAGATTACGACACAGTATTTCAATTATGAGGAGGGTCACCTATGGTGGGAAGGTTTCAGTGGAGCTTCCAGACTAAGGCAGACTTGGAAGAAGGAAGGGGCCATTCACTTCTCAAAGAATTGGACAGTGAAAACATTATGAATAGCAGTGAAACACTGTCTAATTTATTACTGGAAAACTTGATGAATAACCCTGAAACTTTGTCTGATGTAGTGCTGGAAGATGAGCCCTGCAGGTTGGAAGGCACTCAAAAAATACAACGGGGGAGAAGAGCTCCCACCTCAAAGTAGAGTCGACTTTAATGATGTGAATGGAATAAAGCTTTTGGGACCTCCATGTGCTGATGTGGCATGACTCAAAATGGGAAGAAACAGATGCAAACATCCATTAATAACAGGAACATAGAATGTACAAAGTATGAATCTAGGAAAATTGGGAGTTGTCAAAAATGAAATGGAATGCATAAAGATCATTATCTTAGGTATTAGTGAGCTGAAATAGACTGGCTTGAGCCATTGTGAATCAGACAACGATATGATCTACTATGCCAGGAATGACAAATTGAAGAGGAATGGTGTGGCATTCATCATCACAAAGAATGTATCAAGATCTATCCTGAAGTACAATGCTGTCAGTGATAGGATAATATCCATATGTCTACAAGGAAGACCAGTTATTACTACCATTATTAAAATTTATGTACCAACCACCAAACCAAGGATGAGGAAATTGAAGACTTTTACTAACTTCTGCAGTCTGAATTGACCACACATGCAATCAAGATGTATCAATTATTACTGGTGATTGGAACACAAAAGTTGGAAATGAATCACTGGTAGTTGGAAAATGTGGCCTTAATGATAGAAATGATGCCAGAGATTGCATGATAGAATTTTGCAAGACCAATGACATCCCTTGCAAATACCTTTTCAACATAACAGCAGCTATACATGTGGGCCTCGCCAGATAGAATGCACAGGAATCAGATTGACTACATCTGCGGAAAGAGGAGATGGAGAAGCTCAATATCTTCAGCCAAAAGAAGGCCAGGAGGTGACTGTAGAACAGACCACAAATTGCCCATATGCAAGTTCAAGTTGAAGCTGAGGACAATTAAAATAAGTCCAAAACAAGAGCCAAAATATGACCTTGATTATATCCCTCCTGAATTTAGAGACCATCTAAAGAATAGATTTGCTGCATTGAACACCAATGACTGAAAACCAGATGAACCGTGGGAGGCACCAACAACATCATACATGAAGAAAGCAAAAGTTCATTAAGAAGATGGTAAAGGAAGAAAAGACCAAAGTGGATGTCAGAAGAGACTCTGAAACTTGCCCTTGAGTGAAGAGTAGCTAAAGCAAATGGAAGAAATGACAAGATAAAAGAGCTGAACAGAAAATTTCAAAGAGCAGCTGGAGCAGACAAAGTCAACTATTATAATGAAATATGCAAAGACCCGGAGTTAGAAAACCAAAAGGGAAGAACATTCTTGGGATTTCCCAAGTTGAAAGAACTGAAGAAAAAATTCAAGCCTCAAGTTGCAATATTGAAAGATTCTATGGGCAAAATATTGAATGATGCAGGATGCATCAATAGAAGATGGAAGGAATACAGAGTCACTGTACCAAAAAGAATTGATTGATGTTCACCTATTTCAGGAAGTGACATATGATCAAGAACCAATGATACTGAAGGAAGGAGTCAAAGCTGCACTGAAGGAATTGGTGAAAAACAGATCTCCAAGAATTGACAGAATATCCATTGAGACGTTTCAACAAACAGATGAAGCACTGGAGGCACTTATTTGTCTATGCCAAGAAGTTTGGAAGATAGCTACCTGGCCGATGGACTGGAAGAGATCCATACTTATACCCATTTCAAAGAAAGGTGATCCAACAGAATGTAGAAATATTGAACAATATCATTAATATCACACCTAAAATCTTGCTGAAGATAATTCAAAAATGGTTGCAGCAGTATCTTGACAGAGAACTTCCAGAAATGCAAGCTGGATTCAGAAGAGAATGTGGAATGAGGGATATAATTGGTGATGTCACATAGATCTTGACTAAAAGCATTTGGCTGTATGGATCATAACAAATTATGGATAACATTGAGAAGAATGAGAATTCCAGAAAACTTAATTGTGCTCATGAGGAACCTGTTCATAGACCAGGAAGCTGTCGTTCAAACAGAACAAGGGGATACTGCAATCAGGAAGGGAGTACATCAGAGTTGTATTCTTTACCATACTTATTCAAACGGTATGCCATGCAAATAATCTGAGAAGCTGGACTATATGAAGAAGAATGCAGCATCAGAATTGGAAGAAGACTCATTAACAACCTGTGATATGCAGACAACACAACCCTGCTTGCTGAAAGTGTAGATGACTTGAAGCATTTACTGATGAAGATTAAAGACTGCAGTCTGCAGTACGGATTATGCATCAACATAAAGAAAATGAAAATCCTCACAACTGGACCAATAAGCTGCATCACAATAAATGGAGAAAAGATTGAAGTTGTCAAAGAATCCATATTACTTGCTTCCACAATCAACATGAATGGAAGCAGCAGTCAAGATATCAGATGATATATTGCATTGGGCAAATCTGCTGCAAAAGACCTGTTTAAAGTGCTGAAGAGCAAAGATATCTCTTTGAAGACTATGGTGCACCTGACCCACACTGGGTATTTTCAATAGCTTCACATGCATGTGAAATCTGGACAATGAACAATGAAGATTGAAGAAGAGTTGATGTTTTTGAGCTGTGGCATTGGCGCGAAGATTGCTGAAAGTACTATGGGCTACCAGAAGAACTAACGAGTCCATCCTGGAAGAAGTGCAGCTGGAATGCTCCTTGGAAGTGAGAACGGCCAGACTTTGTGTCATTTACTTTGGTCGTGTTGTCAGAATGGACGTTCTCCAGAAGGATACAATCTCTAGAAGGATATCATGCTTGGCAAAGTGGAGGGTCAGCAGAAAAAGGGAAGGCCCTCAATGAAATGGATTGACATAGTGGCTGCAATGATGGGCTCAGCCATCAGATTGTGAGCCTGGCACAGGGCCCAGCAGTGTTTCCTTTTGTCATATTTTGGATTGCTGTGAGTTGGAGCCAACTCAATAGCACGTAACAACAACAACAACGGGGGCAAAGTTATGATAACTTCTTAGCCACAACCAAACACCGTAAGGGAGTGAATTGCTGGGCCTGCAGGCTTGGGACCATGGTTACAGGGGAAATCAAACTAAATTGGCATAACATAGTACACAAAAATGTTCTATATCCTACTTTGGTGAGTAGCGGCTGGAGTTTTAAAAGCTTGTGAATGGCAATTTAAGATGCCGCAATTGATTTCTTCTTGTCCAGAACAAAGAGGAGTGAAGACGATTCAAGAGGCATGGAAAAAATTAGTCCAACAAAATAGTAGACCACGTGAACCTCAGCCTCTGTGACCCTGAGACCAGAAGAGCTAGATGGTGCCCAGCTACTACTGCCAATCATTCAGAAATGGATCAAAATAGGATATCTTGGATAGAGTGGAGAAAAATGTGGAATAAAACTTAAAATCATAAAAAGACCAAGCTTACTTGTCTGAGAGTAGTGAAAGCCCCAAGACTGTGGCCCCTAGTCACCCTTCAGGCCTGGAATTGAACACACTCCAGTGGCTTAAATTTCAGCCAAACAATAGACAGGTCTTCAAAGTGAAAAATTACTCCAGGGAGGTGTACTCCTGAGAACAACCAACCATGGGAGATCTGAAGGGCAGCATTTGTGCAGGGAGAAAGCTCAGAGGTCAGGGGTGCACAGGAAAGAACACAGGGTAAAGGTAACCACAGGGAGGAAGAGAGCTGTTACACTGTGGGGATTGCAATCAATGTCACGAAGCAAAATGTGTATGAACTATGGGATGGAAAACAAATTTGCTCTGTAAACTTTCACCCAAATCACAATAAAAAATTTAGAAAGAAAGGGAGGAAGAAAAAAAATCAAACAACATATTGCACTGGGCAAATCTGCAAAAGACCTCTTTAAAGTGTTACAGAGCAAAGATGCCACTTTGAAGGCTAAGGTGTGCCTGACCTAAGCTGTGGTATTTTCAATGGCCTCATATGCATGTGAAAGCCGGACAATGAATAAGGAAGAACAAAGAAGAATCGATCCTTTTGAATTGTGGGGCTGGTGAAGAATATTGAAAATACCATGGACTACCAGAAGTATGAACAGATCTATCTTGGAAGAAGTGCAGTGGGTACGTTCCTTCGAAGAGAGAAGGCCAAAGTTCGTCTCTTGTACTTTGGTCATGTTATCAGGAGGAAATAGTCCTTGGAGGATATCCTATTTGGTAAGGTGGAGGCTCAGTGAAAAAGGGGAAGACCCTCAATTAGATGGACTGACCCAATGGCTGCAATGATGGGCTCAAGCATAGCAACAATTGTGACTATGGTGCAGGGTCGGACAGTGTTCTGCTCTGTTGTATACAGAGTTCCTATGAGTCAGAACTAACTCAACAGCAACTAACAAGGTTCCTATAAAACAAACCAAACACACTGCCTTTAAGTTGGATCCAACTCATGGTGACCCCTCGTTGGGTTTCTGGTGGTATCACGATGGAAGTAGATTGCCCAGCCTTCCTTCTGAGAAGTGGCTGGTGGGTTTGAACTGCCAGCCTTCTGGTTAGCAGTCAAATGTCTTAGGCACTACGCCACCAGAGCTCCTAAGGTTCCTGTGTTGTTGTTGTTGTTATGTGCCGTCGAGTGGGCCCTGACTCTTAGCGACCCCTCCTTGGGTTTCAGAGGCAGTATCACTACGGAAGTAGATTGCCCAACCTTCCTTCCCAGGAGTGGCTGGTGGGTTTGAACTGCCAGCCTTCTGGTTAGCAGTCAAGTGCTTTAGCCACTATGCTACCAGAGGTTCCTATAGGTATTAATATTTTTAATAATCCTATTGTGGTGGTGTTGTCCTTGCAGCCACTGTGTCAATCCATCTTGCTGAGGGTCTTCACCTTTTTCACTGATCCTCCACTTTAACAAGCATGATGTCCCTCTTCAGGGACTGGTCCCTCTTGATAACATGACAAAGTACAAGAGATGCAATCTGGCCATTCTCACTTCTAAGTGCTATTCTGGCTCTACTTACCCCAAGACAGGTTTGTTCTTCTAGCAGTCCATGATATATTCAATATTCCTCGCCAACACCACAGTTCAAAGGTATCAATTCTTCTGCTGTCTTCCTTATTCATTGTCCAGTTTTCACATGGATATGAGGTTATTGAGAAGACAATGGCTTGAGTTAGGGGCACTTTAGTCTTCATAGTGAAATTTACTCTTTAATATTTAAAGAGGCCTTTTGCAGCACATTGGAGCAGTGCAATACGTCTTTTGACTTCCTGACTGCAGCTTCCATGGCATCGATTGTGGACCAAGTGAAAGGAAATCCTTGACAATTTCAATCTTTTCTCCATTTATCACGATGTTGCTTGTTGGTCCAGTTGTGAGGATTTTTGTTTTCCTTATTTTGAAGGCTGTAGTCTTTGATCTTCATCAGTAAGTTCTTCAAGTCTTCACTTTCAGCAAGCAAGGTTGTGTAATCTGCATATTGCAGGTTGTTAACAAGTCTTCATCCAATCCTAATGCCACATTCTTCATACAGTCCAGCTTCTCAGACTATATGTATGAGGTGGTGTTATTGTCATTCCATTTGGCAGATGAAGAAACTGAAGTTTGGAGAGGCTACATGTGGAGCTGGGAATTAATCCAGGCAGTTTCCTAATTTATTCAAGTATCTCATTACCCACACTACTTTCTCTCTTCATTGTACCTTCTCTTCCCAGATTATTTATCTACTCCTATAGCAGCTCTGGTAGCATAGTGCCTAAGGCACTTTACTGCTAACCAGAAGGCTGGCGGTTCAA
>NW_006921679.1:6131853-6142901 GCF_000298275.1 Orycteropus afer afer | reverse complement strand
TTTTCAGCTTGAACTTGTCGGCTTCTACACGCCTGTGAGCCATTTACCTAAGATAAATCTCTCTCTCTCTCTCTCTTTCTCTCTCTATAAATATATATATACACTTTGCTGGTTTTTGTGTTTCTCTAGAGAACCCAATCCAACACAGTCCCCTAGGAAGAAAAGCATGGGTTGTCAACTTCAAAACAATCACATTGAAATCCTGTGGTATACAGTTCTACTCTGACATACAGGGGTCACCATGTTGAGTTAGAGTCTGTTGACTTAGGGAAACAGGGTTTGTTTGTTTGTTTATGTTTCCAATTATCACATATAAACCAGTGACTCCCACATCTCTCTCCATTCCATGGCTCTTCCTTGAGCTCCATGATATGTATACCCAACTCATCACCTCAACTTGTGTATCCTGTGCACACCTCAGGCTCAGAATGGCTAAAGCAAATCTCATGACTCCCCCCATTGATATCCATCCAATTGATCACGACAAAAACTTGGGATCCATCCCTAGCACTTGCCAATCTCTTATTCTCTGTACCCCTGATGGGCACACTACATCCTACAGATTATATCACTCCTCTCCATTTCCAGAGCCATCTTTTTTTCCTCTATGCCCCTTTAAAAAGGATCATTATGGGAGCTGGTAGGGAATGATGCTCTAGCTCTGGGTAATCAACTTAGACACGTCGTTTTGCACTGCCCTTTAAAGATGATCCTGCAGAGGAGAGAAAAGACAGCACACTTTTCTCAAAAAAACTGTGGATTCATTCTATTTTAGAGCTGGAGAACCTTTGAACTTGTCTAATGTGATGCTCAGTAGTTGAATGAACAGTAGTTGAGCACCATGCATGGGCGAGCACTAAGCTTTGAGATATCAGGAATAAGGTCTTAAGTCTGTCCTCAGAACTCACAGTCTGGTGGGAGAAACTGATGGATAAAGTGGTCATTGACACGATCTTGAGTTAGTGTAGCTAATGTGTAAAGAGGAGGCCTGGTGGAGCAATGGGTAAAAAGCTTGGATGCTAACTAGGTTGGTGGTTCAGACCCACCAGCTACTCCTCAGGAGCTTCGAGAGAAAGATAATGCAGTCAGCTTCCATGAAGATGACAACCCTGGAAACCCTGTGGTGCAGTTCCATTCTGTCCCCTAGGGGCGCTATGAGTTAGAATCGACTCCACAGCAGTGGGTATGGTTTGGGCTTTGCTTCTGTAAAGACTGACAGCCTTGGAAACCCTCTGGGGCAGTTCCATTCTGTCCTCTAGGGGCGCTGTGGATCCAAATTGACTCAACAGCAGTGGGTGTGGTTTGTTGTTGTTTTGTTGTTGCTTTCCTGAAGATTGACAGCCTTGGAAACAGAGTTCTACTTTGTCCCCTAGGGGCACTGTGCATCAGACTCTTGATGGCAGTAGCTTTGGTTTGGGCTTTGTCTCTAAAGATTGACAGCCTTGGAAACCTTATGGGGTGGTTCTACTTCATCCTATAGGGTCGCTGTGAGTCAGAATTGAGCCAGCAATGTTTTTTTTGTTTTTGTTTTTTCTTTCTGGAATGTGTAAAGAGAGGATCTCTGGTGGCGCAATGGTTTAGAGCTCAGCTGTGAATTGTAAAGTTGTTGATTAAACTCACACAGTGGTTCTGTGGGAGAAACACCTGGCAATTTGGTTCTGTAAAGATTACAGCCAAGAAAACCCTATGGAGCAGTTCTACTTTGTCACCTGGGGTCACTGTGAGTCAGAATCAACTAGATGACATCTAACAGCAAGAACAATTTGTAAAGAGACTGACTTTAATTCAGCTGTTGAGACAAAGGACTGAATTTCAAGCCTTTGGCTCCTAATTCAGCTGTTTTCACCTGAACATGTTTCCCATGGCGAAGAAGAATTTTCAAATAAAATGTCATGATACCCTACCAATCAAGTAACACTTGTTTAGAAACGATTGCTTTGCATCCTCAGAATTTCTGGGCCTAAAAGCGGGGATTGTGATCTTTGTCTATAGTGACATGTGGTCAAAAGGCAGCTGTTCCGAATCCTCCAGAGTTCTGTAGTCCTGCATACCCAAAAGTCAAGTTCAATTCTAAATTTAGAGTCAAAATGACGAAGCAGTTTCCCAAACTGGAGAATGAATTTTCCATTCCCTATTATAGTTAGGATTTTTGAAATTGTTTCTCTGGTTTCAATTTCCTATTTTTGTTGTTAACAGGAAGGAACACACCAGCTTTTTATTTCACCTAGTTAGTTTAAGAAGAGGATTGGATTGTCTTTTTGGGATTACTAATGACCTGAACATGTAGAATAAAACTCTGCAATGGGAAGTGCAGGTCACAAAGAAAGAATTAGCTTCATGTAAACAGAAGAAGGCGTCAGGCCAACGGAGGGTGAGCCTTACATTCAAAACCACAGCACAAGTTAGATCAGACCAACCTCATTTTTTATTTGAAAACCTGCTCTAGGCTGTGCCAGGAGCTTTGAACTCTAAACATGACCATGAAGCTAGCATATTTACCTTTATTTTTAACAAGAATACTGAGGTGCAGACAGGTTAAGTAGGTGTACTTAAGGAGCTCTGGTGATGTAGTTGTTAAGGCATTTGGCTGCTAACCAAAAGGTTGGCAGTTCAAATCCACCAGCTGCTCCATGGAAGAAAGATGGGGCAGTCTGCTTCCATAAAGATGTACAACCTTGGAAACCCAATGGGAGTCACTATGATTAGGAAATCTACTCAGTGGCAGTGAGTTTGCTTTCAGTTTTGAAGTCATGTGGTTAGTGAGAGGTGGTGCTCAGATTTAAACCATTTATCTGATTATCTCCAGATCTTGTGTTCTTTTTATTTTATAGCCTGCTGACTCTTTAGGTGAGTGATAGCACACTAAGATTAAAGAAATGTGTTTCTCAGTGCCCTCAAAACCATTTGCCAAGACCTAGACTATGATCATAAGGAGCTCTGGTGGTGTAGTGGTTAAAGCTTTTGGCTTCTAACCAACAGATTGGTGGTTCAAACTCACCAACTACCCCATGCAAGAAAGATGAGGCAGTCTGCTTCTGTAAAGATTTACAGCCTTGGAAACCCAATGGGTTGCTATGAGTTGTAACTGACTCAATGGTAGTGGGTTTGGATTTTTTTGGTTTGAGAATATGATCAAAATGAAGTGGGCTAGGAAGAGGTAGTCAAATGAGGTGGCTAAGAGTGAGGGAACTGAAGTGACTCTGTCTGGGTGGCATCTAGATTCTACTCCCAGTGATATGACATAGAGTAATTTCCTCCACCCATCTGTTCATACGTGTTGTTGTCATAAAATGGGGATTATAATGATACCTGCCTCTCATCATTCTGGTATGAGTGGCTTAAATAACAATCACTTATTGTCTTCTGGTCTCAGCTGGGGGCCCTGCTCTGGGCCAGGCTTGGCTGGGGTGACTTACCTGAGTCAGCTGTGCCCATGTATCTTCCTTCCTTCTCTTAGGACCAGCAGCCAGCTTGGACATGGCCTTCTCCTGGTGATGGCAGGCATATGAGCAAGTCAGTCAGTCCCAGGAACACTTTTTAAAACTCTGTTTTCAACACATCTGTTAACAAATAGACAAAGCAAGTCACATGGCCAAGCCTGGGACTGGAGAATGACACCATGCCTACAGAGTAAGAGCACGTCAAAGTTATATGGCACAGGATAGAGGGAGCAAGGAAGAATTGGGGCCAGGAGCACAATCTAATACAGGTGAATCCAGTAAGATGAAATGTATCATGGATAAATTGAAGATTTTTTTAACGGTTCAGATTTAATTGAGGAAATTAAGGCTAAGCAATTTTATCTGTAGGACAGACTTGGTTGACACCATGTTTCCTATAGTTAAGAAGACCATACAGTTTATCATTCAAACGAGGACCCTTTAGATTGAAGAGAAGCACCATAAGTAATTAAGCCAGGCAACAAGCATAACGTGGGGCTGTCCTGGGCAAATCAGAACCCAGCATTACCCTGTGTGTAGCTTCACCTATTGATATGGAAATCATAAAAGCTAAAGCATGCTTGTTGTTGTTGTTGTTGTTGTGTGCCATCAAGTCAGCCCTGACTCATAGCGACCCCTCCTTGGGTTTCCAAGGCAGTATCACTACAGAAGTAGGATTGCCCAACCTTCCTTCCGAGGAGTGGCTGGTGGGTTTGAACCGCCAGCCTTCTGGTTAGCAGTCAAGTGCTTTAGCCACTATGCTACCAGAGCTCCCTGAGTTAATGGATGTTTCATATTTAGAAGGATGGAGAGGACAGCTCTGTTTGCCTTTATGCTGGACCAGGATGGGGGAGGGTGTCTAGAAACTTTGTCAAATGGCCCTTGATTGAAGGAACATGATTAGCTGGAAATAGAAAATATTTATGGGAGACAGGACTCCTGTGTGCAAACATATGAGGGTCTAACACATAGAAGAGAAATTCAACATGTTTGGTATTATTTCACAGGGTAGACCTGACTAGGCCATTGGTTTTATGGGAAGAATATTGAAATATGAATCAGAAAAACAAGTCAACTCTTGCCACTGCTTACTATTGAATGACCTTGGCTAAGCATGAAACTTCTCTGGGCCTCAGTTTTCTCATTTATGAGGATTAAATGAGATTGCATCTGTGACTTTAGTTTGATAATTATGTATACCCACTGCCATCAAGTTGATTACAACTCATAGTGAACCTCATTGGGTTTCTAAGGTGGTAAATTTTTATGGAAGTAGATTGCCCTATCTTGCTCCCATGGAGTGGCTGGTGGGTTTGAACCACCAACCTTCTGATAAGAAGTCAAATGCCTTACATCTCCAGAGCTCCTTGGTATGTTTCTATGGGCATTACGAGGAGCTGGTGGTTCAGTGGTAGAATTCTCACTTTCTATACATGGTGTTCTGATCACCTAGTACCACTCTGACAAGAATATACCACAAATGGGATGGCTTGACGAAACAGGGGTTTATTCTCTTACAGTTTGGACACTTTAAGTCTGAGTTCAAAGTGCCAGGTTCTAGGGGCTGGGTGAAGGCCCCTCAATCTCGGGCTTCAGCTCTGCCTCCTGCTCCTGGCCCACTAGAGCTAGAGGCTTTTCTTCATTCAGCTGGCTGCTGAGACTGACAAGCCCAAGGTTGACAAGTAAAAAGGCCAGTCCCGATGTTACCAAACCACGGCAGGCCATTAATTCAAGTCCATTGAAAGTCCCAAGGTTGGCAGAGCATGGCAGGGTGCTGAACAACGACTTGGCTACATGCAGTGTTCAAGCGTGCCATAGGCTAGAGACCATTCCCAAAGATGTTTCTTATATACGGGAAGCACACCACATCCCTAAAGCAGCTACTCAGCTTCTTGTGGTAGATCCCACCACAGAGCTGACTGCCAGTCTTATTGTGGAGAATAATTACCACCAGCTGCCCAGCCACTCAACCAGGCCCAGACAAGTTGACACACAACCTTAACTACCACACATGGAATACTCAGGTTTGATTCTCAACCAGTGCAATTCATGTGCAGCCACCACCCTTCTGTCAGTGGAAGCTTGGATGTTGCTGTGATAGGTTTCAGTGGAGCTTCTAGATTGAGACATACAAGGAGGAAAGGCCTCGTGATCTACTTCCAAAAAGCAACCCATGACAACCCTGTGGATCACAACAGTCCCATCTACAACTGATCATGGGGATAGTGCAGGGCTGGGCAGTGTTTTTCCATTGCACATGGGTCTCTGTGAGTTGGTGCTGCCTCAATGGCAGTTAGCAATACCGTCAATGTGGATGGACATCCAACCCATCCAATTTGAAAAAGCTCTCTCGAGTATCAGAATGGTTGCCTTCAGAGGTAACGTGACTGCCCGAGCTGGTTGGGATCACTTGGAATTGCGGGGAAGGATGCTGGAGACAAGTTTCAAGCAATGTCTGGTCCCAGACAGTCTTTGACTCTATGGGAGAGGAAAGATGGTACCAGTTGTGTGAAGGGGGAGCACTAGGCAGATGCTGATCTAACCTGTGGACCGGAATGGGGATTCAGGACACGGCAATGAATAGTCTTAGGAAGAGCTCTAATTTTATCACCTTGGCAACCTTTAGTCTTATTAGATGGAGTCAGTACTTTCTCATGAGGACCTCCTGTATGTCAGAAACACAGCCATTGGCCTGCCATTCAGCCTTTATTTTCCAGGTCCATTCCTGGGAGTAAATGTAGGTGAGATAAGCAGGCTTGCTGGACACTGTGGAGAACTGATGGTGGCACAACCCACTGAAAGAGGAGCAAGGGCTTCTCAGCCTCAGCTAATTGCTACCATTTCAGAATGTGGGCCATGTGTCTTCAGGTTAAGGAGCTCTGGTGGCTCCGTGGTTAAGCCCTCAGCTGCTAATCAAAATGTCAGTGGTTCAAACCCACCAGTTGTGGGAGAAAGATGAGACAGTCTGCTCCCATAAAGATTATAGCCTTGGAAACCCTATGGGGCAGTTCTACTCTGTCCTGTAGGGTTTCTATGAGTCAGAAGCCACTCAACAGTAATGGGTTTGTGTCCTCAGCTTGTTCCATTGTAAGAAAAACTAGAAATCTAGATTTTAGATGTTCTAACTTTTAAATGTTGACAAAATATTTTAAATTTTTCAACTATTGACCTTCTGGTTAGCAGTCAAATACCTTAGGCACTACACCACCAGTAATCGCGATTAAACACTCAAACTAAAAGCAAATTCACTGCCGTTGAGTCAGATCCAACTCATAGCAACACTTTGTTGGGTTTCTGAGGCAGTATCACTATGGAAGTAGATTGCCCAACCTTCCTTCTGAGGAGTGGCTGGTGGGTTTGAACTGCCAGCCCTCTGGTTAGCAGTCAAGTGCCTTAGGCACTACACCACCAGAGCTCCCATTAAACACTAGGCTGGCCAAATGAAATACATCTGACAGAGTACTTCAGGAGGGGGTAGCAGGGAAAAGGAGCAAGCCCTGAAAGCCTCTGGGAAGTGGAGCCTTAAGACAATAGGTTTAGTCTTTCTTTCCTTCCTTCCTCCTTTTATTCCTTCCTTACTTTCTCTCTCTCTGTCCTTTCTCTCTCTCTTTCCATCTCTCCCTCCCTCCCTCTCCCTTTCCCTTATCTTGCCTTAAACAAGGACTATTTGCTTGTGAGGTAGCCATCTGGGTAGGGCTTGATGGGAAGAGTGGCTTAGCCGGAGCTGGAAGCTCCACTCCCAAGGTCCCAAGGTGGTTCCCTGCAGTGGTGGATGCTGTAGCTGGGATCTCAGGTAGGCTTTAGGCTTCTTCTCACCAGGTTGGTTAGCATAGACATGTAACAAAATTTTGGCCAGTCAGACATAAGGGTAAAATTTCCCAAGGCTTTCCAGTTTATTCACTGCTACGATGGATACATAGGAAAAGATGACTTCTATTCTGCTGGATGTTTCTATGTCTACAGGAGATGCCTGAAACTGTGGCAGCCATTTTGCAACCACGAGGGGAACTGGACTGGCAATGAAGCCAACGCTGAGGTTGGTGGGAACACACGGAGATGGAGGTCCTGCATGATGTTACTGAGCTAGCTGCTTGAACTAACCATCTGTGACAGACAGCTGCTGACTGCTGAGGCTGCCAAGCCCAAGGTGGTCAGGTAAAAAGGCACAGTCCCAATGTTACCAAACCACATGGCAGGCCATTCAAGTCCATTGTAAGTCCCGAGGTCGGCAGAGCATGGCAGGCTGCTGAACAACAACACAGCTACATGCAGGGTCCAAGGTGCCATAAGCTATAGACTATCCCTAAGGCTTCTCCTTATATACAGGAAGCAGACCATATCCCAAAGCAGCTACTCAGCTGGTTGTGGTAGTCCCCAACATGGAGTTGATTGCCAGTCTCATCATGGGGAATAACTACCACCAGCTGCCCAGTCACTCAACCAGGCCCAGCCAAGTTGACACACAAACACAACTACCACAATATCCTTCTCCAGGGACTGGTCCCTTCTGACAATATGACCCAAGTAGGTGAGATGAAGTCTGGCCATTTTCACTTCTGAGGAGCATTCTGGCTGCCCTTCTTCCAAGACAGTTCATATATCATCTATCATTGAGGTGAAATTTATATAATGTTATAACATTATGTTGTATTAATATAAGCATTCCAAGGAATGCTCCTTGGAAGAGAGAATGGCCAGACTTTGTCTCACTTACTTTGGTCATGTTGTCAGAAGGAACCATTCCCTGGAGAAGACTATCATGCTTGGTAAAGTGGAGGGTCAGCAAAAAAGGGGAAGGCCCTCAACGAGATGGATTAACACAGTGGCTGCAACGATGGGCTCAGGCATAACAGGGATTGTGAAGCTGAAACAGGACTGCGGAGTGTTTCGTCTGTTGTATGTAGGGTCACTATGACTCAGCGCCGACTCAATGGCACCTAATAATAACAACATAACATTAAGTTAACCATTGGATGCACTGCTTTTTTTTAAGATTATGATAAATGACAATAAATACACATTAGACATTAGAGGAAGTACTGTGAAAGGCAGGTATCAAAACAACTAAAGAAGGTCCTCAAACGGAGACACAGTTTTCTTTATTATAATTATGTCCCCACCAGCCAATGGAAGAGACAGTCTCTCTTGGCTTACCTACAAACACCTGCCATTAATATCCTAATATGACTCAGTTTATCCATCTGTTTTGTCATTTCACCAAAGGATGCACTGCACAGCTCCACTACTGTCAATTTCAAGCTCCTAATGAGATGTCACTGACACAGATTGGGAAGAGATGGCACACTGGGCTCTAGCATGCTACTGGGTCCACCGCAGCACTGCCCTGGACAGCAGGAAGCAAGAAGGCACCCGTAACAGAGGAATGGCGTGAGGAGCCACTGCAAATGGCTCCTTCTCTACATGGCTTTGTCAATATTTTTCAGACTAGAAAGTGTGTCCTTCACTGATTTGTGCTTTAAATACAGAATTTAATTAGGAAATGTAGCATCCTGAGTGTTTTAGGATTCTCTAGAGAAACATAATCAATGGGATATCTATCTGTCTATCTAGCTATCTACCATCTATCTATCTATCTATCTATCTATTTGAGGAGGTCTGGTGGTGCAGTACCTGACTGCTAACCAGAAAGTTGGCAGTTCAAACCCACCATCCACTGTGCAGAAGGAAGATGGGACAATCTAGTTCCATAAAGATTAACCACCTTGGAAACCCAATGGGGGTCGCTGTGAGTCGGAATTAACTGGATGGCAGTGGGTTTGGTTTTGGTATCTACCTATCTAGATGGTTCTACTTCAAGAAATTGCTTCATGCAACTCTGGGGCCTGGCAAGTGTGAAATCTGTGGGTCAGACAACAAGCTGGAGACTTTTGCTTGGCTCGTATGATTGTGGGAGGTTGGCAAGGTCCGAAGGCAGATGGGTGACTCCTGCAGGCTTTTGCCCAAGGTCTGTTCACTGGATGATGGGAAGATCTCAGTGTAGATCAAGATAGATTGACCACAGCATACAGAAACTCCCTTTTCAATTGGCTGATTATATTACGTTACATGATGGAAGAAGATTACATTACATTGCACTGCATTATGAAATAGCAACTAGTCTAGTGTTTGGCCAACCCACTAGGAACCATTGCCTAGTAAACACAAAAAATTTACCATCACATTGGGTGGGAGTTCTAGCCTTCCATGAGTGATTAAAAGAAGTAGGTAAGTAGATGAATCAAATGCAGGGCCAAGGGTGTAGAGGACCTCAGCAGTTGAGGTCATAAAAAAGTAGTTTGATTTTCATATAGTTGTCTTTTTAGTGGTAAGCATCTCTTAATACCAGGAAGGTTGTGAATTAAATAGGGGATCAAGCCCATCAACCTTGCAGTAGTTGTCACATAGTGGTAAGAAATATGTTGTGCATTTTTGGTGTTTTAAATATTGGTAAGGAGCTCTGGTAGCCTAAGGCACTTGACTGCTAACCAGAAGGCTGGAGGTTCAAACCCACCAGCCACTCCTCAGAAGGAAGGTTGGGCAATCTACTTCCAAGTGATACTGCCTCGGAAATCCAAGGAGGGATCACTATGAGTCGGGTCTGACTTGACAGCAGTGCGTTTGCGGTTTTTAAATATTGGCAATATTTAAAATAAATTGGCATATTGGAGCAACAGATTAGCATTGTGATTCTAATTCAAAATTTATTGGACAACTGATTTTGGCTGCTATTTTATTTGGATGTCTTACTAAAATTATATACATTTAAGATCACTTCCCCAAACCCACTGCTATGGAATCAATTCTGATGCACAGTGATCCCTACTGGGTTTCCAAGGCTGTAAATCTTTACAGAAGTAGATTGCCTCATCTCCTTCCCACAGAACAGCTGGTGGGTTTGAACCACTGACTTTCTGGTTAGCAGTCAAAACGCAACGCAACACAATCACTGCTGTGGAGTCGGATCCAACTCATAGCGACCCCTCCTTGTGTTTCCAAGGCAGTATCACTACGGAAGTAGATTTCCCAACCTTCTGAGGGGTGGCTGGTGGGTTTGAACCACCAGCCCTCTGGTTAGCAGTCAAATGCCTTAGGGACTATGCCACCAGAGCTCCTAGTAGTCAAAATGAATCATTAAATATATAATGTTAAAATTACAATCACTAAATGAGAATGTTATAATTTGTAAGAGCTGTGTAAGTACCAGAAAATTTTTACTATTAGATTATTGTACTTAAAAAGAAAGTTGGATATTTTACATTTATAAAAAAATTTAAACTACATCTTTACGATAATTTAATTAAGTTGCGAAAGTTCCCTTCAGAGAGAATGCTGACATGTGCTAGAGTCATACCACTCATTTGCTAAAACAATAAGATTTGTAAATTGGATTAAAAGCTAAAAGAAAAATTAGTTTTATAAATGTGTAACTTTAATGATTATTAATTTTTAAAAGGAAAATACCATAGTATTTTTGGTGCCCAAAAGCCGCTCTTGAGAACATCAAAAACTCTTGCAATGATACTTGATGTCCCATAGGCGGAGCTCTTTTTTTTTTTTTTTTTTTAATTTTATTTGGATTTGGGTGAAGATTTACAGAGAAAAATCACT
>NW_006921679.1:6128742-6131093 GCF_000298275.1 Orycteropus afer afer | reverse complement strand
CAATGACCATAACCTTGCCCCTTGTCAGCTCTACTATACACCTGGGAATTCTGATCATTCACATGAACTTATAGGCCCATTGTCTGCCAACCCTATATGTGATCTTGGATACACTCCCCATTTAGACATACCTAATTGTTTAGCTTGTTCACCTATCTATCCGTCCATATACCCATGTTAGGCGGAGCTCTTTTCTCTCTCCTGGTGCCTCTTCTCCCAGCCCTGGGTCCACTGATGGTGTGTGTCAGTCCTTTTCTCATGAAACTGTGTACTAGTCTGGGGCAGATACCATTTCTTATTTCTCTGTGTGTTCCCAGGACCCAGGGTAAGTTGTAGCACTAGGTGGGACCTCAAGAGAAGTTTGCTAAAAACCAGAAAAAACAAACGAGTTGCCACGGACTGGATTGATATTTTGGAAGCTGATTACCAGGGCTTTCTTCTGAGGCACTTTTGGGTGGGTTCAAACTGCCAACCTTTCAGTTGATAGGGCTGCTCTTAATGGTTTGCTTCATCCAGAGACTCCAAAAGTTTGCTGAAGGAATGAATGAATGGGGAGAAGATTTTGGTATGTGGCGGCAGGGGTCGGGGATGATGTCTGGGTAGGATGTGGGAGGAGGGCCTCTCTCCTGACCTCCACATGATCCTGCAGCTGCTCATGTGTCACAGAATCAGACTCCATGTTTGGATAAGCCACTCTGTTCCACATTCCAAACACTCATTCATGGTGAGGTTATGCCAACACTTGCATGGCCAGCATTTGTAGGATTCACTGAAATAGGTCACCTCATGACCTGAGGCAGCTGTTCATCGGTTGTCAGAACGCGCCATCTCCTTGACAAGGGGGCTTTTGCGAAGCACCAACTGCTCTCCCTATGGTTCAGGTGGCGGCAGGCCAGGCGCCATCTTTTTTTTTTTCTCTTTTCTTTTCTTTCAGTGAGCACATTTGTTTTAGCTGGATAGTGTGTTCTAAGGACACAAAGAAATTTGTTATCTAGAATGGTGAGTTTTATTCATTCCTGTTACTCCACCTCCTTACACAGTGCCAGGCACCTTGTAGAAGTTTATTACATGAATAAACGAGGAAAACTTAAGGGGTTGAATTTTATTAAAAATATTTTCGTATAAGATGATGACGAAAGTGACAAACGATGCCTGTTGTTTTATCCGCTAAGAAGAATACTGCCCCCCCAACCACACCTTCTTTTACAAATTCCTCTCATTACTTTTTGAGGAGGAGCGACCATCTTCCTCAAATCCCGCCCCTTGTCCATAGTGATTGGTGCAGAGCTGGGCAGCTGATTAAGCTAGGCCAATCACAGAGCTCTTTGGGAGTCCTCTTGTGTGGGAAATATCTGTGAACAAGACTCGACTGACCTCCCTGTTGCCAGTGAAATAGAATCAAAGTATGTGGGGAAAAAAAACAGACAAAAGACAAAGAGAATCCTCGTGGTATTTCAAGCCCTGGTTCTAGTAACTTCTGAAGCCAGAAAGTGCCTCTTTCTGCCTAAACTAGTTTGAGTTAGTTTTCTGTCAGTTGAAACCAAGAGTCCCTATTAATTGAATAATGATGGGGTTGATAATAATAGTTAAATACTGAATGCTTAGACAGACAGTGATGGTTTAGTGGTAGAATTTTTACCTTTCATGCAGGGAACTCAGGTTCGATTCCCAGCCAATGAATCTCATGCACAGATACATACCACCCACTGGTCAGTGGAGGCTTGCATATTTTGGGAGCAGATTGCTATGATGCCAAGTTTCCAGACTTAAGGCAGACTAGGAGGAAAGGCCTGGAAATCTTCTTCCAAAAATCAACCAATGAAAACCCTATGGATCACAATAATCCGATCCTTTTGAACTGCCAGCTTTATGGTTAGCAGTCAAATGCCTTAGACACTACGCCGCCAGAGCCCCTGGTTTTTGGTTTTGCTTTCTATGCATGGGGTCACTATGAATTGGGAGCTGACTCAATGGTTGTTGTTGTTGTCGTTAGGTGCCATCGAGTCGTCTCCAACTCATAGCGACCCTGTGCACAACAGAATGAACCATTCACGGTCCTGTGCCAGCCTCACAATCCCTGTTATACCTGAGCCTTTTGTTGCAGCCACTGCAATCCATCTTGTTGAGGGCCTTCCCCCCTTTTTCACTGACTCTGCACTTTACCAAGCATGATATCCTTCTCCAGGGAATGGTTCCTTCTGACAACATGACCAAAGTAGATGAGATGAAGTCTGGCCATTCTGGCTTCCAAAGAGCATTCTGGCTGCACTTCCTCCAGGACAGATCTGTTAGTTCTTTTAGCAGTCCATGGTACTTTCAGCATTCTTCACCAGCACCACAACTCAAAAGCA
>NW_006921679.1:6123599-6127557 GCF_000298275.1 Orycteropus afer afer | reverse complement strand
TTGAAGTAGATATGGATTTTATATTACTTGAAATTTAAGCCAAAAGTATTTCCTAGTAGATCAAAAAGGAGCTCTGGTAGCGTAGTAGGTAAGGCATTTGGCTGCTAACCTGAAAGTCAGTGGTTCAAACCTGTGAGCTGCTCCGTGGGAGATTGTTGTTGTTATTGTTGTTGTTAGGTGCCGTCAAGTCATCTCGGACTCATAGCGACCCTATGTGCAGCAGAAGAAAACACTGTCTGGTCCTGTGCCAGCCTCACAATCCCTACTATACTCGAGCCCTCGCTGCAGCCACTGTGTCAATCCATCTTGTTGAGGGCCTTCCCCTCTTTTGTTGACCTTCCACTTTACTAAGCATGACATTCTTCTCCAGGGAATAGTCCCTTCTGACAACATGACCCAAGTAGGTGAGATGAAGTCTGGCCATCCTGACTTCCAAGGACATTCTGGCTGCACTTCTAGGACAGATTTGTTAGTTCTTCTAGCAGTCCATGGTACTTCCAGCATTCTTCACCAGCACCACAACTCAAAAGCATCAACTCTTCTTTGGTCTTCTTTATTCATTGTCCAGCTCTCACATGCATATGAGGCAACTGAAAATACCATGGCTTGGGTAAGGCACATCTTAGTCTTCAAGGAGACATCTTTGCTCTTCAGCACTTGAAAGAGGTCTTTTGTAACAGATTTGCCCAGTACAGTATGTCTTTTGATATCTTGACTGCTGCTTCCATTGGCGTTGATTGTAGAACCAAGCAATGTGAAGTGTTTGACAACTTCAATCTTTGCTCCATCTATTGTGATGCTGCTTATTGGTCCAGTTGTAGGTGTTTTTGTTTTCTTTATATTGAGGTGTAATCCACACTGCAGACTGCAGTCTTTAATTTTCATCAGTTAATACTCCAAGTCATCCTCACTTTGAGCAAGCAAAGTTGTGTCATCTGCATTATCTCAGGTTGTTAATGAGCCTTCCCCCAATCCTGATGCCATGTTCTTCTTCATATAGTCCAGCATCTTGGATTATTTGCTCAGAAGACAGACTGAATAAGTATGCTGAAAGGATACAACCCTGATGCATTTGCTTCCTGATTTTAAACCATGCAGTATCCCCTTGTTCTGTTTAAATGGCAGCATCCTTGTCTATGTACATGTTCCTCATGAGTACAATTAAGTGTTCTGGAATTCCCATTGTTCTCAATGTTATCCACAATTTGTTATGATCCACACAATCAAATGCTTTTGCATAGTCAATAAAACACAAGTAAACATCTTTCTAGTTTCTGTGCTTTGAGCCGAAACCTGTCTGACATCAGCTATGATATCCCTTGCACCAAATCCCCTTCTGAATCCAGCTTGCATTTCTGGATGTTCTCTGTCTATATACTGCTCCAACCGTTTCTGAATTATCTTCAGTAAGATTTTACTTGTGTGTGATATCAATGATATTGTTCAATAATTTCCACATTCTGTGGGATCACCTTTCTTTGGAATGGGTACAAATATGGATCTGTTCTAGTCAGTTCACCGGGTAGCTGTCTGGCAAATCTCTTGGCATAAATGAGTGAGTGCCTCCAGCGCAGCATTCATTTGTTGAAATATCTCAATGGGTATTCTGTCAATTCCTGAAGGCTTGTTTTTCACCAATTCCTTCAGTGCAGCTTCAACTTCCTCCTTCAGTACAATTGGTTCTTGATCATATGCCACCTCTTGAAAATGATGATCATTTATCAGTTCTTTTTGGTGCAGTGACTCTGTGTATTCCATCCATCTTCTTTTGATGTATCCTGCATCATTCAACATATCACCCATGGAATCTTTCAATAGTGCAATTTGAGGCTTAATTTTTTTCTCAGTTCTTTCAGCTTGAGAAATGCTGAGTGTGTTCTTCCCTTCTGGTTTTCCAACTCCAGGTCTCTGCCCATTTCATTATAATAATTGACTTTATCTTCTGAAGCTGCTCTTTGAAATCTTCTGTTCAGCTCTTTTATCCTCTTCATTCTTCCATCTGCTTTAGCTACTTTTCATTTAAGGGCAAATTTCAGAGTCTTTTCTGACATCCATGTTGGTCTTTTCTTTCTTTCCTGTCTTTTTAGTTACCTCTTGCTTTCTTCATGTTCTTGATGTCATCCCACAATTCCTCTGGTTCTCAGTCATTGGTGTTCAATGCATCAAATCTATTCTTTAGATGGTCTCTAAATTCAGGAGGGATAGTATTCAAGGTCATATTTTGGCCTTTGTGGACTTCTTCTAATTGTCTTCAGCTTCAACTTGAACTTGCATATGAGCAGTTGATGGTCTATTCCACAGTCAGCTCCTGGCCTTGTTTTGGCTGAAGATATTGAGCTTCTCCACAGATGTAGTCAATCTAATTCCTGTGTACTCTGTCTGGCGAAGTCCACATGTATAGCTGCCATTTGTGTTGTTGAAAAAAGGTATTTGCAATGAATAAGTTGTTGGTCTTGGAAAATTCTATCATGTAATCTCCAGCAACATTTCTATCACAAGGCCATTATTTTCCAACTACCAGTGATTCTTCTTTGTTTCCAACTTTTACATTCCAATCACCAGTGATAATTAACACATCTTGATTGCATGTTTGGTCAATGTCAGATTGCAGAAGTTGGTAAAAATCTTACATTTCTTCATCTTTGGCTTTGGTGGTTGGTGCGTAAATTTGAGTAACAGTAGTATTAACTGGTCTTCCTTGTAGGCATATGGATATTATCCTATGACTGACAGCATTGTACTTCAGTATAGATTTTGATACATTCTTTGTGATGGTGAATGCTATGCCATTCTTCTACAATTTGTCATTTCTGGTATAGTAGATCATCTTCCGGCATTATATCACACAATGTTTCACTGCTATTCATAAGGTTTTCACTGGCCAAGTTTTTAAGAAGTGGATGGCCTCCTCTCTCTTCCATGTCTGCTTAGTCTAGAGGCTCCCCTGCAACCTGTCCACCATGGGTAACCCTGCTGGCATTTGAAACATTGGTGGCATAGCCTCCAGCCTCACAGCAACACTGAAGCCATCACAGTAGGACAAACTGACAGACAAGTTTGTTTCCCCTAGCTGTTCTACACTGCTCTGCTCATTTCCTGGTCTCCTCCGCCCTGCTCACTTACCCAGCCTGCCCCAGGGGCAAACACCCACCTTTCACTGGTCCTGGGGCTGCCTTACTGTGGCCTGTGTTCAGAGATGCTCGAGGGAGGAAGATGAAGCAATCTATTTCTGTAAAGATTAACAGCCTTGGAAACCCAATGGGGGTCTCTATGAGTTGGAATTAACTCAATGGCAGTGGATTTGGTAGATTAAAAGTGGTATACAAAATATAAGTTTTGTAATTTCCTGATGAAATATTATCATGATTCTTGGGAATGGAGAACTGGGACACCATGTTGAAAACAGAGTGTGAATGCAAATTAGTAAGAAGAACTACAAATAAGTAAGTAAGAAGTGATACTAGGTCTAAAATTAAAAGGACAGGATTTAAAAAAATATTTTATTGCTTTTATAAATCTTAAACTGAAATATAATTTTGGATAATCCGTCTCTGAATTCAACAAGTTACCAGAAGAAACTGTGTTTTCATCTTAAAATAGACTATTTTATATTAATTCATTATCACCATCATCCAACTCTTGTAATGTGGGAGGATGGGTGAATGAGGCTGAAAATCATGTCTGGAAATGTCACCAGACATATGTGGTGTATGCATGGGCACACTATGCCAGAACTGTTTTACTTAATTTCACCATTTCTGCATCTTGTATGTGTGCATGTGTTATTTACATGGGCATGTGAAAAATATGGTAACATTGTTTTCTTTGCTGCTAACCTTGGAGGCTTTCTTGGGTTAGGGGATTTTTTTCTAGGATGTTCAGCCAGGGTCAGGTATACCTGGGAAGAGGACTGGACACTAGTGTGGAATTAATTGGGAGAGTCTACGTTGAGCAGAAG
>NW_006921679.1:6120738-6121292 GCF_000298275.1 Orycteropus afer afer | reverse complement strand
GGGTCAGACTCATGGTGACCCCATGTGCAACAGAATAAAGTATTACCCAGGTCCTGCACCATCTTCAGGGCCGCTGACATGCTCAAGTCCATTTGTTGTGGCCACTGTGTATTCTGAGTGTCCTCTAACCTAGGGGCGCATCTTCCAACACTACCTCAGACAATACTCTGTTGTCATCCATACGGTTTTCACTGGCTGATTTTTGGAAGGAGCTTGCCAGGCCTTGAGCAAGTTAGAGTGCACTCACTAGGGTAAAGGTTGAGAGAATCATTCAGGGTGGGGGAGGAATCAGGGTGGCAGATGGGACCCACACAGGGTGTGAAGAAACAGTGATCAGATGAGGGGCTGGAGAACTAAATGGGGTCCAAGCACATTCAACTATGTGCAGGGCTGGGATTTAACACAAGTCTGTTACTAAAGGACTTCCGGTAAGATGGAGGAATAGGCAGACAAACGACGCAGACCCTCTTCAACAAAGAAAAGAAAAACCAATTGACAGAGATACAGAAGATAATCCTGGAACCCTGAGCTTTGAAAGGAACTATACAGAAGTG
>NW_006921679.1:6089867-6111605 GCF_000298275.1 Orycteropus afer afer | reverse complement strand
GTGGCATCAGGATTGGAGGAAGAATCATTAACAACCTGAGATACGCTGACGATACAACTTTGCCTGCTGAAAGTGAGGATGACTTGAGGCACTTACTGATGAAGATTGAAGAATACAGTCTACAGTATGGATTACAACTCAATATAAAGAAAACAAAAATCCTCAAAACTGGACCAATAAGTAGCATCATGATAAATGGAGAAAAGATTGAGATTGTCAAAGAATTCACATTGCTTGGTTCTACAATTGATGCCAATGGGAGCAGCAGTCAGGACATTAGACGACGTGTAGCACTGGGCAGGTCAGCTGCAAAGGAGCTCTTTCAAGTGGTGAGGAGCAAGGATGTCTCCTTGAGGACTAAAGTATGCCTGACACAAGCCATGATATTTTCAATTGCCTTGTATGCATGTGAGAGCTGGGCAATGAATAGGGAAGACTGAAGAACAGTTGATGCTTTTGAGTTGTGGCAAAGAATGCTGAAAGTACCATGGACTTCTAAAAGAACTAACAGATCTGTCCTAGAGGAAGTACAGCTGAAATGCTCCTTAGAAGCAATAATGGCCAGACATCATCACCCCTACTTTGATCATGTTGTCAGAAAGGACCATTCCCTGGAGAAGGATGTCATGCTTGGTAAGGTGGAGGGTCGATGAAAGAGGGGAAGGCCTTCAATGAGATGGATTGACACGGTGGCTTCAACAATGGGCTCAAGTACAGCAAGGATCATGGAGTTGGCGCGGGATTGGGCGGTGTTTCATTCTGCTGTGCCTGGGGTTGCTATGAGTGGAAACAACTTGACGGCACCTAACAACAAATTAGGTATTATGGTACAGTGAATTACTTTGTATGGCTCTTCTAGCCATAGTCTTTGTGATTCTTACCAGATGATTGGGTGGAACTATGCAATTGTTAGGTGCTTGTGGCCCACCACGGGGACTGGATAGGTTGGTAATAATGTAAACAAGGGACATGGCACATTTGTGGGGTTGGGACTGTGCAAATAAGGTATATGGAACCCTAATGTAAGGATTGGTCAGTTTTGCCATCTCACTAGGCTTAAAATGAGCCATCCCAGAGATGGAAAATGGGGATCTCATTGCCATCAAGAAAGAACTAGGAGTACACATGTCCTTGGACCTGAGATCCCTATGCTGGACCTCCTTGGCACAGAGATGGGGGAGAGACAGCAGAAAGATGGCAGAGAAAAGTGGCAGCAGAACTGAGAGACCATCATAAGACACAGCGTGGGCTTGCTGGTCCACAGAATGAGAAAACTGAGTGTCTTTGGGCAGGAGGCTTGCTGGTGGAGTGGGGTACCCCTATCAGCAAAGCTAAAAGAGCTTTGTAATGCTTGCCGAAGCAGGGCAGAGGCCAGGCTGAGAGATCAAGGCCAAAGAGAGGCATGCCTGATGACATGGCAGAGGGGAGGCTGTTCTGATCAAACAATTGTATCCTGAGCATCCCTGGACCTGAAATGTAACCTGTTGCTTCCCTAATGTTGTTGTTGTTGTTATGTGCCATCGAGTAGGACCCGACTCATAGCGACCCCTCCTTGGGTTTCCGAGGCAGTATCACTACAGAAGTAGATTGCCCCATCTTCCTTCCGAGGAGTGGCTGGTGGGTTTGAACCGCCAGCCTTCTGGTTAGCAGTCAAGTGCCTTAGGCACTATGCTACCAGAGCTCCTTTACTTCCCTAATAAATCCCATCATTGTGAGTATTGTGTGTGAGTTCTGTGTGGCCACTGCAATGAATTATTGAATCCAGCAAAGAAGTAGTGAGTGCCATGGGAGTGACTGTTGGTGCCAGAATTGGCAAAAAGTTTGGAGGGCAGTGGCATGTCTGATCTCAACCTCATAGGAATCAACCTTGGGCTGCTGATGGTGATTCTGTTTTCCCCTTGTGAAGTTGGAGGGTGTAAGAGGATGGCACCCACATGCCCTTTTGATGGTATGAACTTCCTTTGTGAACTTTCTCATCCACTCATACAGAATTAGGTGACCTCTTCAGCCAGCTACCCAGAAGGACCGAGTAGTTGAACTGGTGGGCTCGGGATCATAGTTGCAGGGGACATCACACCTCAATTGGCATAACATACTACACAAAACATTGTTCCACATCCTACTTTGGCAAGTGGTAACAGGGATCTTAAAAGCTTGCAAGCAGCCATCTAGATGAACGATGGGTCTCTCCTCATCCAGAGCAAAGAAGAATAAAGAAAACAAAAGATTCATGGAAACAATTAGTCCTAGTAACTGGTACACCATCCAATCCACAGCCTATACAACTATATGAGACTAGAAGAACTAGATGGTGCCTGGCTACCACTGTCAAACATTCGGAGGAGGATTTATGTAGGAGATCATGGATAGAGAGGGAGAACAATGTGGAACAAAACTCAAAATCATTTGGGGGGAGGGAGAAAGGGGGGACCAGGTTTGCTGGTCTGATAGAGCCTGGTGGAACTACTGAGACTATGGCCCCTAGCTGCACTTCAGGTCTGGAATTGAACTCACACCTGTGGCTTCCAGCCAAACAAAAGACAGGCATATGAGTTGAACATTTACCTAAAGTAGATACACTCCTTGGAGAGAAAAATCATGGGAGAAAGAAAGGCTGCACAGGGAGACAGCTCAGGGGGCAAGAGTGCATGGAGGGATGGACACAGGGAAGAGGTAACTAACTACTGGGAGGAAGTGGGAGGGGAGCTGTTGCATTGTGGTAAACTGTGGTCAATGTCGTGAGACAAAGTGTATGTGAACTGCTATATGGAAAGTGAATTTGCTCTGTAAAATTTCATCCAAATCACAATAAAAAAGAAAGAAAGAATTAGTTGACCTCTTGTGCTCCATTGCAGCCCAAAGGCCCTTCTCTCATTAAAAAAAAAAGAAAAAGAAAAAAACACCACCAAACTCACTGCCATTGAGTCAATTCTGACTCATAGCAAACCCCCAATGCAGTAAATCTTTACAGAAGTAGATTGCCCAGTCTTCCTTCCACGGAGAGGCTGGTGGGTTTGAAGTGCCAGCCTTCTGGTTAGCAGTCAAATGCCTTAGGTGTTACGCCACCAGAGCTCCTTCCTTCTCTCATAGCCCTTCCTTAATGTTACCTTATTACCTGCTTGTCTCTGTGCTTAAATACTGTGGTAACTGCTGACAGATTAATGTTAATCTTTTTAAAAGTGATAAAGTGCAAGAGTTCCATGATTATTCAAAACAATTCCTTACAAACCAGTGAAGAGATTGGGTGGCAACATTCCCAGCTTCATATGAAGTCATCATCTGCTCTCACCCCTTGAATAAATATATTTCACATTCATGATCAAAGGAACAAAGCTGTCTTGGTGCCTGAGAGTCCCTTCTGGAACTCAAGAGGGCATGTTCCACTCCAGATGGCATCTTGATTAATGGGGAACAGGTAGCATTCTAGGCTGACGAGCAGGCATCTCTCCCGGGTGGTCTAGATGAGGCTGGCCTGGAGCAGAGACATTGTCTTTGAGGATCTTTCAAGGTTCTCTAAGGTCAGAGATTCTTTTGTCTAGGATTTTTTTCTGTATCTCATGGATCCAAAATTTCTGTTTTGGTTACCTCTGTGCTGCTCTAACAGAAAATATCACAAATGGGATGACTTTAACAAAGAGGAGTTTATTTACAATTTTGGAGGTTAGAAGTCTGAGTTCCAGGTACTAGGCTCCAGGGGTTGGGTGAAAGCCCCTCAACCTTGGGCTTCAGCTCTGCCTCCTGCCCTTGGCCCACTGAAGCTGAAGGCATCTTTTTACTCAGGAAGCTGCTAGCTGCTATGGCTGAAAAACCCAAGGTTGACAAGTGAAAAAGCACAGTCACAATATTACCAAACCACAGCAGGCCATCGATTCAAGTCTATTAAAAGTCCCAAGATCGGTAGGGCAACATGGCAGGTTGCTGAACAACGACTCAGCTAATGCAGGGTTCCAGTGTGGCATATGCTAGAGACCATTCCCAAACCTGCTTCTTATATACAGGAAGCAGACCATATCCCTAAAGCAGCTACTCAGCTGCTTATGGTAGATCCCACCATGGAGTTGATTGCCAGTCTCATCATGAGGAATAACTACCACCAGCTGCCAACCATTCACCCAGGCCCAGCCAAGTTGACACACAAATTTAACTACCATAGTGTCCTTCTGGTTTACACAAAAGTAGCAAGCCAGTGAACTATTCAAAGCAACTTCTGTGTTTTTCAAGTTAGATGGCATGGCATGATATTAATTGTGAATATCTCTACAACTCCTTTAATCCCATCTTCAATATTTGTCATTAAATCAGTATAAACCAAAACCCACTGCCATTGAGTTGATTCCAACTCTTAGTGACCCCCATTGGGCTTCCAAGGCTGTAAATCTTTTGGAAGTAGATTGCCTCATCTTCCTCCCATGGAGCAGCTAGTGAGTTTGAACCTCCGACCATCTGGTTAGCAGCCAAATGCCTTAGTTAGGTAAAAATTGTGAGCTCACAAACAATGTTGCTGTTGTTATGTGCCGTGGAGTTGGACCCGACTCATAGCGACCCCTCCTTGGGTTTCCAAGGTGGTATCACTACGGAAGTAGATTGCCCCATCTTCCTTCCGAGGAGTGGCTGGTGGGTTTGAACCGCCAGCCTTCTGGTAAGCAGTCAAGTGCCTTAGGCATTACACTACCAAAGCTCCCTTCACAAACAATAGTGTGGTTTTTTCTCTGAAAAAAAAAAATCAAATTGATCATTGTTTTCCTGAATTGAAAACACAAGTGTATCGATTTCAAATACTTTTGAATTCATTTGTTCTTATATGAAGAAAAGAAAAACAAAAATTTACAAGTAAACCACTTGCTTAATGCATGTTGTGCTGTAATTTGGTGCAATTAAACACACATTTCTCATATAGCTATCATGTGCAAGGTGTTGTCCTGGGCACTGTATTAAGATGTCTTATTTTAGTATCTTGTTTATTGTTGCCCTTGGTTGTTGTCAGGTTGGCTCCAACTCATGGCAACCTTGCATAGAACAGAGTGAAAGCTGCTCAGCTCTGTGCAACGAAATGAAATGCTTCCATATTTGTGATCATTGTTATGCTTGAGTCAATTGTTGCAGCTTCCAACCTGGGGGGCTCATCTTTCAGCGGTGTATCAGACTACATTCTGTTGTGATCGGTAGGGTTCTCACGGTCTAACATTTTGAAGTGTATGGCTAGGTCTTTCTTCCTAGTCTGTCTCAGTCTGGAAACTTGGAAACTTTTCCCCAATGGGTGATTTTGCTGGCCTTTGAAATACTGGTGACATAGCTTGGCATCAATCATACTAGCATGCAAGCCACCACAGTATGAGAGTCTTACAGATGGATGGGGATAGAGGCATTACTGCATTCAATTCACATGACAACTTCCTGAGGTGAGCAGGACAGACATTGGTTTTGGATGACCAGCACATTTCTGATTTTAGAAATAAACAAAACCTCACAAAAATTGGCTCATATTTATGGGGAGTGTATCTCTCCCATCTAACCAGAAGTCTAGGGGTAGGCAGTTGTTGGCCTCCGTCTGGCTGCTCAGTGACAACATTCAACTTCTAGCTCCTTCTGTGGCTCCAGTCTGCTTCCTCAGGGGTTGGGCTCCTTTCCCCATGCTCATTGTTGCCAATTTGGAACCTCTTGTCTAAATTCTACACACAAAACCCAGGTAGGAGCAGACTCTGACTGGCTCCTTCTCCCTGGTCAACAACAAAAATGTCATGTTATCCATAGGTCCAGGGAGTTAGCTCTTGTCAAAAATGAAAAAAGAGTTCTGAAAAATAAGAGTTTGTTTCCATTCACAGATTTGCAAATTGGGAAGGGTCAAAATGAAAGGTCAAAATGGCATTCTGAAGAGGGAGCATAAGTAGGTGTCTTTTGTACACGATTTTGAAGAACTCTGTACAGAGTTGGGAAAAGCAGGGGTCCATTTGAATGGTTGGCATTCAACATGCTCTCTAAGACTCATTTGTCAAGAATTTCTATTGGCTGGAGTACTCAACCTTAGTCACCCTTTCCTACATTCTAGAGCTGGTTCCTTCTGTTTCCTGCAACACCCTGGGTGAGCCACCTCAGAATGATGCAGAACAAGTTATCTTGGGCAAAAATGTGGTGATGGATCATGTACCCTAAAAAGCAGAAGCAGGGGCCTAGGATCAAATAGAATCTGATTTGGACCTGTTTTACCCATTGTAGTTATGTCAAGTGCCTCAGTTTTAGAGTGCTCTTTCACACCACACAAGGCTGTCCTTCCTGTGAGGAGGAATGGAAGGAGGAGGGAAAATCATCTTTTCATTCTTTGGTTGATGAGCTGGCTCCATTGGGGGTGCACATTCATGAATTAACACACAGCCTGGTCAGATTTTTCTAGATGCATCCTCTCTACTGCAAACTGAATTCTGGTCTGTATTGCAAACTGAATTCTGCTCTGTATTCTAGAGCTTCTGCTCCTAGGAGGACAGTGAGTGGTGAGGTTACTACCAGAGCACTGGGCAGGAGCAGAGACTACTGAATTAGAAAGCCAGGAAGCAATGTGAGGGCCGGGCTCCTACTGCAGCAGTATTAACCTCCCCCTGATGCCATAGCTTAGGGTGCTTTGATGGACTTTGTGATGTGTCATCTTGGCAAGGCCACATGGAGTCATGTAGTCAAACGTTGTGAAGTATTTTGTAGATATTACTAAAGTCCCAAATTAGGTGAGTTTAAGTAAGGGAGATTATGCTAGGTAATCAGTGGGCCTGACTCATTCCGTCAGAAGGCCTTAGACGTAGTTGAGGATTCCCTATGGAAGAAGAAATTTCACCTGTGGCTGGCACCTTCAGCCTGGTCTGAGAGTTCCTTCTTGCCTTCAGCCTTATGGATTTCAGACTTGCCTAGCCAGTCCCCCACAATCTCTTTATTAATTTATTGATTTCCTACTCAACAGATCTGCAGTTTAATGCTGCTGTGTGATAAGTCTGTGCCTTAAGTCACTTCCTGGCTTCCTAATTCCAAAATCTACTTTCTGCCTCAATAGATCACCTACTGGCTCCATTTCACTGTTTGAACCTTGACTGATGCAGATGGAATTACTCAAGCCACATGTCTTTAGATCTATGCTTGTTGTTGCTATGTGCTGTCGAGTCAGCCCCGACTCATAACAACCCCTCCTTGAGTTTCCGAGGTGGTATCACTATGAAAGTAGATTGCCCAACCTTCCTTCCAAGGAGTGGTTGGTGGGTTTGAATCACCAGCCTTCTGGTTAGCAGTCAAGTGCCTTAGGCACTATGCTACCAGACCTCCTTTAGAGCTATACTACCCCTCATTTTCAAACCTGACAATTTCTGTTCTTATGCAGTGTCTTAACTTGCTAATGCTACTGTAACAGAAGTAAACAAGTGGGTGGCTTTTAAGAACTTACTTTTAAGAATTTACTTTCTCACGGTTCTGGAGACTAGAAGTCCAGATCAGGGTCTCAGCCATGTCCATCCCTTCTGTGGGCCTTTCTCCTGGTTTCTGCTGGCAGTTCTTGGCTTCCTTTGCTTGTTGATGATCCTCACATGGCATCTGTCTTTCTCCCCATGCGTGTCTCTGATGATTCCGCTCTTAATATAACATGCCACTCAGAAGTGATTAGGTTTAGGACCTGCCCTACTTGGTACGGGGAGCTCTGGTAGCATAGTGCCTAAAACACTTGACTGCTAACCAGAAGGCTGGCAGTTCAAACCCACCAGCCACTCCTCGAATGGAAGACGGGGCAACCTACTTCCGTAGTGATACTGCCTTGGAAACCCAAGGAGGGGTCCCTATGAGTCTGGTCCGAATCAACGGCACATAACAACAACAACTACTTGGTACGAGCTCATTAACATAACAAAAGGAAACCCTTATTCCAAAGGTGCCTGTTTTTTTTTTTTTTTACTTTTATTGTGAAAACACACACAAGACATTCACAACATAACAACTTCCACATTTATAGCTCAGGGACACTGATGGCATTTTTCATGTTGTGTCACCATTATTACTATCCTTTTTCAAAACAGTCCCCACCATTAGCATAAACTCAATGCCCTGAAAACAAAAGCTAAATGCTTCCCCTTTTCCCCTTCCTCCTACCCCTGGAAACCACTAACAATCTTTGGTATATATATATATATATATATATATATATATATATACATAGTTTTATTTTTTAAAAAAGTTGTCTAGGAATTTTCCCTCCCCTCCTCTCCTCTCCCTGGTAACCAACAAAGAAACTTTCCTTCCATATATAAACCTTTCCTTTACTCTGGGGGTGTAGTGCCCAAGGCATTTGACTGCTAACCAGAAGACTACAGTTCAAACTCACCAGCCACTCCTCAGAAGGAAGATTGGGCAATCTACTTCCATAGAGATACCATCTTGGAAACCCAAGGAGGGGTCACTATGAGTCAAATTGATTCAATAGCAGTGAGGTTTTGTTTGTTTGTTTGTTTTTCAGTTTTACAACAGTGGACTAATACAATATTTGTCCTTCTATGACTGACTTATTTCACTTAGCATGATGTCCTCCAAGTTCATCCACATTATGCAGTATTTTGCAGATTCTACATTATTCTTTAGTGTTGCATAGTATTCCATTGTGTGTATGTACCACAGTTCGTTTATCTATTCCTCCACTGATGGGCATTTAAGTTGTTTCCATCTCTTTGCTATTGTGAATAGTGCAAAACAATTTCATATTCATAGGTTAGGGCTCCCACACATATTTTTGGAGAATAGAACTCAATCTATAATGTGGAATCTTCAATTTGGGGAAATTTCCTAAGTGGTTCTGCAGTTATACATAGAATCAAACTTGATCATCTGTGGCCTAATCAACCTGGTTATTTTATCTTTTTGCCTGAGTCATTAGTTTTAAGATCACAAATAAATTATTTTGAAAACACAGAAGTGTGAATATACAAGTAAGCATGAATGTACATATAACTCAAAATACATTTATTCTTCCCTACAAATTATGTTTTCATTGATATTCATTAATATTAATCCTGTTGCTGACCATTGGATTCCAATTCTTAGTTACCCTATAGGAGTAGAACTGCCCCATAGAGTTTCCAAGGTTGTAATCTTTTTTTTTTTTTTAATTATGATTTGGGTGAAGATTTACAAAGTGAATTCACTTTCCATACAGCAGTTCACATATACTTTGTCTCATGACATTGACCACAGTTTACCACAATGCAACAGCTCCCTTTCGACTTCCTCCCCATAGTTACCTCGTCCCAGTGTACATCCCTCCATGCACTCCTGCCCCCTGAGCTGTCTCCCTGTGCATAAGCAGCCCTTCTTTCTCCCATGATTGTTCTCTCCAAGGACTGTATCTACTTTAGGTAAATGTTCAACTCATATGCCTGTCTTTTGTTTGGCTGGAAACCACAGGTGTGGGTTCAATTCTAGACCTAAGGGCAGTTAGGGGTCACAGTCTCAGTGGTTCCACCGGGCTCTATCAGACCAGCAAACCTGGTCCCCCCCCCTTTTTTTTCTCCCTCCAAATGATTTTGAGTTTTGTTCCACATTGTTCTTCCTCTCTATCAAGGATCTCCTACATAGATCCCCTTCCAAGTGGATGACAGTGGTAGCTGGGCACCATCTAGTTCTTCTGGTCTCATAGTCATATAGGCTGCAGATCCAAGGCTGTAATCTTTATGGAAGCAGACTGCCAAGGCCTTCTCTCATGAAGTGGCTGGTAGGGTAGTAGCTGATTGCTTAACCACTGCACCTTAACCGCTGTACCACCAGGGATTCTTGTTAATGAACGCAGAATATCAGTTTTATATTTAATCTTAAACAAAACAAAAAAAAAATCACTGCCATTGAGTTGATTCTGACTCATAGCAGTGATTCTGACTCACATTGACCCCCATTGGGTTTTCAAGGTGGTAAATCTTTATGGAAGTAGATTGCCCCATCTGTCTTCCATGGAGTAGCTAGTGGGTTTGAACTGCCAATCTTCTGGTTAGTAGTGAAATGCCTTAGGAACTGGGCTATCAGAGCACCTTATATTTCACATTAAGAGTAGTAGTTTTGGAAAAGTTAAGGTAGTCTGCTCCTGAGTAATTTTAACCTCAGTGCTATTCTTCCCAATTGGAAGCTTTCCTTGTTATTCCTGGCTCACTTCACAATGGCCATAGCATGATAGGTCACTGTGATCTCAGTCCTGTAGGTGTCACTTAGGGTCCGTCCTAGGGAGCTCTGGTGGTGCAATGGTAAGGCATTCAGCTACTAACCAAAAGGTCAGCACTTTGAATTCACCAGCTGCTCCATGGACGAAAGATGAGGCAGTCTGTTTCCATAAAGATTGACAGCCTTGGAAACCCTATAGGGGTTACTATGAGTGGGAATCACTCAATGTTAGTGGGTTTAGGAGTCTCTTAGAAGTCTTATTGCTGTGCCTACAGGAATGTCCACAGAAGAGCATGAGTGCAGGGCAGGTTTACAGCTCTGCCTCCCTTGCCTCCATAGTATTCAAGGGTGTAAGTGTGGATGGAACTTCACAAGCCATCCTTCTCTTCTCTTTTCTTCCAATGAGGATCTTAGAGATTTGAGAAGAATTGTTAGAAAGGTTTAAAACAAACAACAACAACAAAAAAGAGTTGCTGTTGAATCAATTCCAACTCATAGCAATCTCATGGGTGTCAGAATAGAACTGTGCTCCATAGGATTTTCAATGACTGATTTTTATTTTAATTTTTTATTGTGATTTGCATGAAAGATTACAATGCAAATTCAGTTTCCCTACAGCAGTTCTCACGCATTTTGTCTCATGACATTGACTGCAATTCCCCACAGTGTAACAGCTCTCTTCCCTCTTCCTCTCTGTGGTAACCTTTTCCCTGTGTCTTTTCCTATGCACTCCTGCACCCTGAGCTATCTCCCTGTGCAAATACTGCCCTTCTAATCTCCCATGGTTGATTGTTTTAAGGACTGTATCTTTCTGGCATAAATGTTCACCTTGTACACCTGTCCATTGTTTGGCTGGAAGCCATGGGAGTAAGTTCAATTCCAGGCCCAAGGGGTGACTAGGGGCCATAGTCTCAGGGGTTTCACCAATCTCTATCAGACCAATAAGCCTAGTCTTTTTTTGTTGTTGTTTTTAATGAATTTTGAGTTTTGTTCCACCTTTTTCTCCCACTCTATCCAGGATTTCCTATTTTGACGTTTTCTGAGTGGTTGCCAGTAGTAGCCAGGCACCATCTAGTTCTTCTGGTTTCAGGGTCAATGGCTGACTTTTTGAAAATAGATTGCCAGCCCTTTCTTCTGAGGTACCTCCAGGTAGACTTAAATCTCCAACCTTTTGGTTAGAAGCAGAACTTGTTAACTGTTTGTATCACCCAGGGACTCCATTGGTATTAATACCATGCCTCCAATAAATCTGTACTGCCATGAGGATCATTTCCACTTACTGGTGCATTTAAATTAAATTCAAGTCTTTCTCTAAAAGCCATGATGAATAACATAGTATCATATTGTAGGTTTTCTTGAAGGGATTTATGCAGTGCATCCCACAGCAAAACATCTTTTAATTCCTCTCCACCCATCACCATCCTCAAAAATCTCACTCCATATCTGTACTACTTCCACTTTCCATGAACCATGACCCCATCACTGCTGCCCGTGTTACCCAAATGTGGGCTTGTGCCTGGAGTGACACAAAGTCAATTCAGTTATGCCAAGAGAAGAGAGAAGAAAGTTCAATCATGCACAAGTGGGGAATAGACAGTTTCAGGATACTCTCAAAGTCTGCCCACCCCTGGTGGGTAAACACAAAACTTTCATATGTTGTGCTATAGCTTATGGTCACCTATATACATTCCATTTTCCAAGGACTGGGACCTTTTATCCATGAAAAAGGGCACAGAAAGGCTGCTTCGATAGGACTATAAAATTGTACCTTTAGTTCTGGAAGGCATCAACACCAAGTGAGTCCTGATTTTCTCATGGCTGGCCTCCCTGGAATGTCTTAGGCTATGTTCTTGGTGCCTATTGGTCTGTGCCACTGGGTCTTATGCTCTTCCCTGAGATTACTTTGTTCATTAGATCATCACATGTTCTTCCCCTTCCTTCCTCTTTTTGTGGGCATCTAACATGTAACCACACTATTCCCCCCACACCAGGACTGAAACTACAACTTGGTATTAAAATGTCCATCTTATTTCACCAACTACCACTACTATTTTTCATCCACTTATTCAGCAAGATTTTGTTGGGTACTTACCATGTGCCAGGTATTATGACATGGTGCCTGAGGATATCAAACACACAAGGTCCTCTCTCATACAGCTGGCATTCAGGTAGAGGCGGATACCTTACCAGTCAACAAGTAAATAAGAAAGGCAATTTTTCTAGTCATTGAAATGTTGCATTGCCTTGGTTCACTGGTGGGGTTCTGAGTGGAATAAGTTGCTGGTATTCAATGTATTTGTACCTGTCAAAAGCAGGGACCCAGCAAAAGCAGTTTATTAGTTAACAGGTAGAAACAGAACATGTTGGAAGGACATTGGGGAGCTCATGGCATTGCTGGAGGGCTCAGAAATAGGTGGAACCAAGGAGGGCTGGGCGGTGGGGAACAGCCAGGGCTGATGAGTGTACTGCTGGGGCACCATCTCCCATATTCTGGGGGACCCATGGAAGAGCAGGGGAGATTTTGCAGTGGGGAAGAACAGCAAGGAAATGGAAATTACTCAGGACCAGACCACCCTAACTTTTTCAAAATCAACATTAAATGTCTATTTGATGTCACTGACCAGGAGAATGAATATAGTTGTCCGGCAAATTGCCATTGGTATTTCCCCAAATATCCTCAAGTGTCAAACTCCAAAGCATGGCTTTGAATGACCCATGTGTTACGGATTGAACTGTGTTCCCAGAAGAGATGTGCTGAAGTCCTAATCCCATATCTGTGACTGTGACCTTGTTTGGGGAAAGAGAGGTTTTCTTTGCAGATGTTATCAGTTAACGAGGTCATAGTGGAGTAAGATGGGTCCTAATCCTATGTGACTGATGTCTTATAAGAGGGGGACAGATGCAGAAGCAGAATCACATACAGGGGAAGACAGATGCCATGTGTCAATGGAGGCAGATGAATCTATAATCAGCAAAGAAGCACCAAGGATTGCCAGTAGCCACCAGAAGCTAGGGAAGACGCATGGGACAGTTCCTCTCTCAAAGTCCCCAGAAGGAATCAACATGAATGACACTCTGAATTCAGACTTCTAGTTGACAGGACTGTGAGAAAATACATTTAAAAGTATATTTAAGGCCTTGGTGGCTTCACTGGAGAATTTTACCAAATAGTCACGGAAGAGTTGACACCTATACTATTCAAGCTATTCCAGAACATAGAAAAGGTGGAATACTCCCAAACTCATTTTATGAAGCAAGCATAACACTAATACCAAAACCAAGGAAAGACATCCCTGAAAAGGAAAACTACAGACCAATATCCCTCATGAACACAGATGTAAAAATCTTCAACAAAATCCTAGCTAACAGAATCCAAGAACATATCAAAAAAGTAATATATCCTGACCAAGTGGGATTCATACCTAGTATTCAAGTGTGGTTCAACATCAGAAAAACAATCAATGTAATCCGCCACATAAACAAAACAAAAGAAAAGAACCATATGATTATATCAATTAACACAGAAAAGACATTTGTTAAAATCCAACACCCATTCCTGTTCAGAACTCTCTGATAGGGATAGAAGGGAAAATCCTCAACATAATAAAAGGCATATATGCAAAGCTAATGGCCAACATCATTATTAATAGAGAAAGACTCAAGGCATTCCCCTTATGAATGGGAACCAGACAGGGATGCCCTCTCTCACCATTTCTTTTTAACACTGTATTGGAAGTCCTGGTCAGGGCAATAAGACAAGGAAGAGAAATAAAAGGCATCCAAATTGCCAAAGAGGAACTAAAACTATGCCTATTTACAGATGATACGATACTGTACATAGAAAACCCAAGAGACTCAATAAAAAATCTACTGGAACTAATAGAGAGGTTCAGCAAAGTGGCAGGATACAAGGTCAACATACAAAAATCAGTTGGATTCCTCTATACCAACAAAGAGACCTCTGATAAAGAAATAAGGGAAACAATACCACTTACAACAGCTACTAAAAAGATAAAATATCTAGGAATAAACCTTACCAGAGACACAAAAGACCTATACAAAGAAAACTACAAAACACTACTACAAGAGACAACATAAATGGAAGAACCTGCCTTGTTCATGGTTTGGTAGAGAGAATATTGTCAAAATGTCGATACTATCTAAAGCAATCTACACATTTAATGCAATCCCAATCCAGATACCAACAACTTTTTTTAAGGACATGGAAAAAACAATTATTAACTTCATATGGAAAGGAAAGAGACCTCGGATAAGCAGAGCACTTCTGAAGAAGATGAACAAAGTGGGAGGTCTCACATTCCCGGGTCTTAAGAACTGCTATACAGCCACAGTAGTCAAAACAGCATAGTATTGGTACAATGATAGACAGATAGACCAATGGAACAGAAATGAAAACCTAAAAATAGACCCAGCCATCTCTTGATACCTGATATTTGACAAAGGTCCAAAACCCATTAAATGGGGAAGAGACAGCATCTTTAACAAACAGTGCTGGCAAAATTGGTTATCCACCTGTAGAAAAATGAAACAAGACCCATACCTCACCCCATACACAAAAACAAACTTAAGCTGGATCAAAGACTTAAATGTAAAACCCAAAACTATAAAATTCATCAAAGATGAAATAGGGGCAAATGTAGGAGCCCTGATTTATGGCATAAATAGACTATCAAACATTAATTCAGAATGCACAGGAGGTAGAAGAGAGCTAGATGACTGGGACCTTTTAAAAATTAAATTTTTATGCACATCGAAAGACTTCATCAAAAGGGTAAAAAGAGAACCTTCAGATTGGGAGAAAATATTTGCCTATGACATATCTGAAAAAGGACTTATCTCCAAATTCTACAGAAAACTTCAACACCTCAACACCAGAAAGACAAACAACCCAATTCAAAAATGGGCAAAAGCCTTGAACAAACATTTCACTAAAGATGATATGCTGGCAGCCAACAAACACATGAGAAATTGCTCGTGATCTTTAGTCATTAGAGAGGTGCAAATCAAAACAACAATGAGATATCATCTCACCCTAGCAATAATAGTGAAGTTCAACAGGACAGAAAGTAACAAATGCTGGCGAGGTTGCAGAGAGATTGGAACTCTTGTGCACTGCTGGTGGGATTGTAAAATGGTACAACCATTGTGGCAAACGGTATGGCGTTTCCTTAAAAAACTGAAAATAGAAATACCATTTGGCCCAACAATTCCATTACTAGGAATATATCCTAAAGAGGTGAGAGGCAGAGCACGAACAGACATATGCAAACCTATGTTCATCACAGCACGATTCACTATAGCAAAGAGATGGAAACAACCTAAATGCCCATCAACAGATGAGTGGATAACCAAATTATGGTACATTCACACAATGGAATACTATGCTACGTTAAAGAACAATGAAGGATACTAGAATCATTGCACAATGTGGATGAGCCTGGAAGACACTGTGCTGAGTGAAATAAGTCAATTGCAGAAGGACAAATACTGTATGTGTCCATTACTATAAAAAGACAAAGAAGGGTTTGCTTGAGAAAAGGAACTCACTTTGTATATTACTGGAGTGGGGAGGGAAGGGGAAGGATTAATTTCAGGCTAGTTGGGGTCCACACACTGACATGGGTAATGGGAGGGATGATACAGAAAGAGTCTGTGACCACCATGATAGCATTAGGAAAAGGGAGTACACCAAATTGTGCACATAGGAGATAGATGACAGATGCTGATACCAACCAGTATGTCCACAATACTGCATTACCATTAACACCAAACACCAGGCTACAGATAAACACACAGACATCTGAGAAGATCAGATGGGGGTCAGTGAACAGGAGTATATTCTAGACCAAAGATAGATTCAGCTGAGGCTAATCTTGTACAGATACCAGTGATACAAAATACCCACAATTCTTACAGAAACAACAGCAGACAGACATAGAGTAATCCCTCACAGACAGCCAGACACTGTGGGAGAGAGATTCAATGGATCTGCCAACTCAGGACCATAGTACTGGGGGACACCAGACTCAATTGGCACAACAAAATACATTCCAACTCACAGAGTCTATTCCAACTCACAGAGCCCCTAGTGACAGAGTAGAACTGCCCCATAGCGTTTCCAAGGCTGTCCATCTTTACAAAGCAAAATCCAAACTAAACAATTCTTTACTCACAGTGCCCCTAGAGGACAGAGTGTTCCTCCTCCTACATTGGTGAGTAGTGACTGGGGTCTTAAAAGCTTTCAAGCGGCCATCTAAGATACAGCTTATGGTTTCCTATTGTCAGAAGTGAAGAACAGTGCAAAAAAAACAAGGGCATTTGGAAGCAATCAGCCCTAGGACACGATGGCCCTCAAGACCAGAAGAACAAGATGGTGCCCAGATACCAATGCCAACCACTCAGGAAAGGATCGAATCTGGAGATCCTGGATAGAGTGGGAGGGAAAACGTGGAACAAAATCCAAAACCTCAATAATAACCAGAATTACTGGTCAGATGGAGTCTGGTGAGACCCTTAATACTATGGCCCTGGAATACATTCTGCACCTGGAATAAAACTCACTCCCAGGGGCGGGCTCAGCCCAATAGTGAACAAGATGTACCGCAGACCACTCAACCCAGGGTGATGCACCCACATACTCTATGGAAATGCATCCCTTGGAGCAATCGACTATGGGGCACCAGAGGGGCAACATTCGCATGGAGGAAATGCAGGACACACAGGAGTCCATAACTATGAGGGGCACAGGGGAAGGGTTACTGGACAGGGAGGGAGGAGACTGGATTAGGGTTGGACATGGTGAATGGGGGTGAAACTAAATGTGCACATAATGTTGAATGTAAAACAAACTCTGCTCTGTAAACTTGCACCCAAAGCACAATTTAAAATAAATAAATAAATAAAATACATTTAAAACTCCCCCACCCCCACCCCCACCCCCATGTGGTGTTTTGTCTCAGCAGCCCCAGGACACTAAGATACCCATGCTTGGGTGGTGTGCCTGTGTCTTGGCTTCCAGGAACCAGGATAGAAGTGGCCCCACAGTGGGTGCATGCCCCAAATAGGCATGCTGCTCAGCTGCTGGATGCCAGATGGCTCAGGCCACATACCCTGTAAACCAAACCAAATCCACTGCCATCGAGTCTATTCCAACTCACAGAGCCCCTAGTGACAGAGTGGAACTGCCCCATAGCGCTTCCAAGGCTGTCCATCTTTACAAAACAAAATCCAAACTAAACCCACTGCCATGGAGTCAATTCTTACTCACAGTGCCTCTAGAGGACAGAGTGGAACTGCCACATGAGGATTCCTAGGCTGTCGATCTTTATGGAAGCAGACTGTCTCATCTTTCTCCTGCAGAGCTGCTGGTGGTTTTCAACCACCAACCTTTTGGTTAGCAGCTGAGTGCTTTAACCACATGCCATATACCCTCTGGTGGTTTAAAAATTCAGCCACAAATTCCCTGAAACTCCTCCCTTCAAAAGGTAAAGTGGAGGCTGTACTTAGTGACTTGTTTCTATGAACTGAAGGTATAGAGTGATGGGGTGTAACTTCTGCAATTAGGACAAGAGAGACATTGCGGCTTCCTCCTCATCCTCACCTGCTTTGGGGGAAGCTAGCAGCCACGTCATGAGGACACTCAAGTAGCTTTAGGAAGGGATCTGTGTGGGGAGGAACTGAGGCCTGCTGCCAGTTTTCAGCAAGAAACCCAGGCTTCCAGCCAACAACCACATGAATGACCATGTTGGCAGAGGATCCTCCTGCTCCAGTCCAGCCTTCAGATATTCCGTTTCCGTCAACATCCTGCAAGAGACCCTGGACCTGAACCACCAGACGAGCTACTTACTCCTAGATTCCCGATTTTCAGAAAGTGTCCAGTAATGAGTGTTTGCTTTTCAAGTCACTGAGTTTGGAGGTACTTCATTACATGTCAATAGATGACAAATACATTCTCCCTTATTCTCATATTTACAGTTAAAACAAAAATGTTCTCCCTTTACATAATGCAACTGTTGTTCACGAAACCTCATAAAGCATCACAACACGTCTCATTGATTCACCGAGATTTGTGCCCTGTATGTCTGGCTGATATCCTTTCTTCCTTACATTGTCTCAAACTCATTTTATGATCCACAAATCGTAGGTTAACCTGTACAGTTCCTTGTGTTGATCAGTAACATGGGTCGAGGTTTTAGTCCCTGTTTATGCAACTGGTCACAAGGCTACTACTAGCATTTAAGAGTTTGCATCTTCACTGATCTTTCTGGGTTCCCTTTGACTTCAGTGAGTATATCAGGAGTTGAAGGTCTTTACTCATTTGAGTTACCCAAACTTTCATTGTTGAGGGATCTGAGCCACCGGTGTAGGATTGCAGGGTCTTTCATTAACGTTTCCTGTTGAGCATCATGATAGGAGGAGGGTCCTTACATATTGTTGAGTCGCAACCATTATCCTCTCTGAGACCCCCTTCCCCTGCATAACAGGGACACTATTTTTCTTTAAAATAGAGGGTAAGAAGGAGAAGAGATTTAATTTCCCCAGTTGTTAGAGTAAAGAACCTATGGATTCCACTTCTATTTTCAAGCTGATACACTGAAGACTGGCGGTTCAAACCCACCAGCCACTCCTGGGAAGGAAGGTTGAGCAATCTACTTCCATAGTGAAACCACCTCAGAAACCCAAGGAGGGGTTGCTATGAGTCTGGTCCAACTTCACAGCATATAACAACAACCACAACAACAATGAATGCTGTAAAGTTAAGTGTGTAGATAATTAAAAGTAAAACATAAACCTCCCTAATTTTCGAAGGCTGGAGGTTCAAACCCACTAGCCACTCCTCAGAAGGAAGACTGGCCAATCTACTCCCATAGAGCTACCTCCTTGGAAACCCAAGGAGGGGTTGATACGAGTTGGATCTGATTCGATAGCAGTGAGATTTTTTTTCTTTTTTTAAAAAAAATTTTCAGAATATTTGAGGGAATCAAAACAGTATTGTATTGAAAAAAAAAAAAACTGTATTGGAATAGATGGAAATCAGAGTGAAAACAAATTACGCTAAAAACAAAACACCTAACTTACAACTACAGTGAAGCTGCTGGTTCCCCTTGCTGCTTCCCCAAAGCCTGTCCCCTATCACCATATTGCATCACCAGTATCTGTTCACTCCATAATGAGTTTAAAGTATCATTTGTTATCCTTAATTCCCATCCTTATCTCATCCACTCTATCAATAAAATCTATCAAAATACACGCTGAACCTGCTTAGTTCTGACCATCCACATGCCTGTGACCCCAGTTCCAGCCACCACCATTTCTCCCCTGAACAAGTCAACAGCTTTCTAGCTGGACTTCTTAACTTTACTCTTGCCCTGCTACAATCCATCCTCACAGAACTGTCAAAATGACTTTCTTAAGTATAGATCAGACTCAAAGCTTTCCATTAGGAATATCACCTGATTAGGAATACCATGCATTCAAATACCATCTGATATTTTCCATGCCCTACAAGATCAGCATAGTGCCTAAGGCACTTGAATGCTAACCAGAAGGCTGGCGGTTTAAACCCACCAGCCACTCCTCGGAAGGAAGGTTGGCCAATCTACTTCTGTAGTGATACTGTCTCGGAAACCCAATGAGGGGTCGCTGTGAGTCAGATCTGTCTCGACGGCACATAACAAGAACACAAGATCCTATATGATTTGGCCTGGTTGACCGCTCTAGCTTTTCTTCCTCCACTCTTTCCTCTCCTCACTATGCTCTCACTATCACTTTATGTTTCTTGAACACTCTAAGTCTGTTTCCATCTCAGGAACTTTGTATATGATACTCCCTGTTTGTCTGCCATATGTCAGGCACTCAAGATATTTTTGCTAATTTTTTTTTAGTAAACTGGATTATAATCTCATTGGAGAAGGCTCTGTATAACAAGACAATTAAACTAGTGACTTTCTACCAGCTAAGGGAGATGGAGAGAATTTAAAACAAAACTGTACTATGTCAACGAATGCCAGTGGGATAAACTCACCTTACTAAAGAAAAGGAACACCACGATAAGTAAGATGGCAACACTGTGTGCCACAGAGCAGAACTGAGTGCAATAAGGTTTCCTTGGTTTTAATCTTTACAAGGCAGATCACCAAGCCTTTCTTCCATGGCACCACTGGGTGGGTTTGAACCTTTCAATTAGCATTCATGAGCAAACCATTTGTGCCACCAGGGACCTTACATAGTATAATTCAAGATACAAATCTAAATGAACTGTCTCAGAATGCAGCTGTTGCTCATAAAACTTAGAATGGTCAAGCAAATAACAGGAAAAGACTACCGAGATAACAATGTTAATATCAAACAAAGTTGAATTTAAGGGAAGAGCTTTTAAATGAATGAGACTTGAAAATAATTTTGCAATAATGAAATAAATTTAACTAACCTTTATGCACCAGATAATACCATAAAACATATAAAGCAAGCAAGAACTGTTGGAAATGCAAAAAGAAATAAACAGAAACACTGTAACAATTTTAATTAGATCCATGGCACATTGATGTATTACTAAGGTCACAAACAACATCACACTAAATTAACAAAGATTGAAATATCATAATCTATAGTACCTAACCACATATTTTTAACATAAAAAGAACCAAAATGAGTATTAACTACTTAGAAATGACAAAACACTTTCCTAAGCCACACATGATTCAAAGAAAATAATCAAAACCAAAATAATTGACTACCTGCAATAATTATGATAAAAACATTATATAACAAAACAAGAATTGGTTAAAGCTGTACTCAAAGGATCACTTATAACCTTAAAAAATATTTATTTAAGATTAAAAAGTAAAAATAGATGAATAAAGCATTTATATCAAAAGCTAGGAAAGGTAAAATAAAACAGAACATAGAAAAATACAAGAAAAAAATAAAGATAAATGTAGAATTAAACTGTTGTTGTTGTTGTTGTTATGTGCCATTGAGTCAGACCCAACTCATAGGGACCCCTCCTTGGGTTTCCGAGGCAGTATCGCTATGGAAGTAGATTGCCCCATCTTCCTTCCAAGGGGTGGCTGGTGGGTTTGAACCACCAGCCATCTGGTTAGCAGTCCAGTGCATTAGGTACTACACTACCAGAGCTCCCAAAAACTTGCTTACTGTCATCCTCATTTTCAGCAAGCAAAGTTGTGTCATCAGCATATCACAGGTTGTTAATGATTCTTCTTCCAATGCTAATGTCACGTTCTTCTTCATATTGTCCAACTTCTCGGATTATTTGCTCAGCATACAAATTGAATAAGTATGGTGAAAGGATACAACCCTGATGCACTCCCTTCTTGATTTTAAACCATGTAGTGTTCCCTTTTTCTGTTCGAACGACAGCCTCCTGGCCTTTGTACAGGTTCCTCATGAGTACAATTAAGTGTTCTGGCATTCCTATTCTTCTCAGTGTTATCCACAATTTATTATGATCCACACAATCAAATGCTTTTGCATAGTCAATAAAACACAGGTAAACATCTTTCTGGTATTCTTTGCTTTGAGCCAAGATCCATCTGA
>NW_006921679.1:6078033-6088332 GCF_000298275.1 Orycteropus afer afer | reverse complement strand
TGGCATAGTAGATCACATGGTTGTCTGATTCAAAATGCCCAAAAGCCGTCCATTTCAGCTCACTAATGCCTAGGATGTCAATAAAGATTGATTCTTCATTTTTGACAGCTTCCAGTTATCCAAGATTCATACTTTGTACATTCCATGTTCTGATTATTAATGGATGTTTGCAGCTGTTTCTCCTCAATTTGAGTCATGCCACGTGAGCACATGGAGGTCCTGAAAGAATTACTTTATCCATATCATTAAGGTTGGTTCTACTCTGATAAGGCAGCTCTTTCCCAGTCCTATTTTGAGTGCCTTCTGACCCAAGGGCCTCATCTTCCTGCACTGTGTCAGACGATGTTTCCAAGCTATTCATAAAGCTGCCCAGTAATGTATCAGACAGTGTTTCTCTGCTATTCATAAGGTTTTCCTGGCCAATTTTTGAGAAGTGATGGCCTCCTCCTTCTTCCTATTCTTTCTTAGTCTGTAAGCTGCATTGAAACTATGCACTATGTGCACGTCTGATGGTGTCTGAAACACCAGTGGCACAGCCTCAAGCCTCACAGCAACGTACAAGCCCTGCAGGATGACAAAATGACAGACAAGTTTGTCTCCCTTAGCTGTTGGAAACCTCTGTGCCCTCCCCTTACCTAATTCCTACCTGGAACTTGCCACTTTGTGGTCCCTGGCTTTTCCCTCCCTTTCCTGGCTCTAGGCAGCTTGCAGCCTAGCCTTCTCTCTCTCCCTTTTACCTGGATATCCTGCTGCTCCTGAGGTCCTTGGCCTCTCCTGCTCCCTCCCTTTCCTGACTTGAGGGGGCTTGGGCCTAGCCTTGCCTCCCACCCTTTTTACTGGCACTATGCTACCAGAGTAAAACTGTCCCAGAGGGTTTCCAAGGCTGTAAATCTTTAAGGAAGCAAACTGCCACATCTTCCTCCCATGGAGTGGCTAGTGGGTTTAAACCACTAACGTCTCAGTTAGTAGTTGAGCTCTTTAACCACAGTACCATGGTGGCTCCTTATTTTCAGGGTAACAACAAACACAACTACTGCCATGGAGTCGGATCCAACTCATAGAGACCCCTCCTTGGGTTTCCAAGGCGGTATCACTACAGAAGTAGAATGTCCAACCTTCCTTCCGAGGAGTGGCTGGTGGGTTTGAACCACCAGCCTTCTGGTTCACAGTCAAATGCCTTAGGCACTATGCCCCAGAGCTCCTTGTTTTCAGGGTACTTATATATAATTTCATTAGGAACTTTGAATAAAAATTTTTGTTTGGTCAATGTGAGAATACATAAATCTTATAAGAGAGCAAGGAGCTCTGGTAGCATAGTGCCTAGGGCATTTGACTGCTAACCAGAAGACTGGTGGCTCAATCCTACCAGCCACTCCTTGGGAGGAAAGTTGGGCAATCTACTTCAGCACTGATACCGCCTTGGAAACCCATGGAGAGGTTGCTATGAGTTGGGTTCGACTCAAAGGCAGTGAGTTTGGTTTTGGTTTCACAAGAGAGTTGTAGGTGCTCAAACATTATCAACGTTTAAATAAGAGCTTTGCTAAGATAATCACAAGATCAAGAAGCCATAGTTGCAAGGCCTTTGGATTCTTAGAAACAGGACATGTTCATTAATCTTCAACTGTTTTCTGAAAGAGTAAGTTTCAGTGTTTCACTGAGCCTAATCACCTAGATACAATTATGTGAAACTACAGAAGTTTCTTCTAAAGGTTAGTTATAATTCAAGGCATATGCTATTGGCATTGAAAATTATATATATGTTTATGATTATTCTACACATAGGTTTCTAACATTTAATAAGATGACATTCAGTGTCGTGGGTGAGTGAACACTCTGTTTTCCTAAAATAAAATTTGTAATTTTGTTTCACACCTGCTTCCCACGGCCTCAGCTGTTTCTTAACAAATGATGGAAAATCCAGTTTACGTGATTTGAGCCCTAACTAAGGATCGAATGCTAAATCTGGAAGTGCCTCCCATAAGCGGTGAACCTCTTGAGCAATTTTACCAGGGACATCTGCATGCCACATTCAACAGCACTTGGCTTAGAGGAGGCAGGGGCCTGGAGGGAAGCCAGCTGGCCAAGATGGCAGCTGAGCTGGCAGTGGCTCGGCTCACGTCAGCTGGATGTGGACCAGCATGGAGGCAGCGGAGTGCTGAAATAGATCCTGAAGGTCTAACCTAAAGTCAGATGTCAACAGGCAGGGCAAAGGCATGGGCATGGTCCATAAACATTCTTTAGAACTGAACACCCGGCTAAGTTGTAAAATAATTAAGCTCAAGAAATAAGGCAGTATCCACAAATCTCCAAGGGCAGGGATGGGTGGCTGAGTTTGATGGATGTAATTCAGACAGACTAGGGTTAGATTTCTGGATCCCCGACTCACTTTGCGTGACCTTGGGCAAGTTCCTTAATGTTTCTGCCTGAATAGAGCTGTGCACACACCTGTAAACTGTTATAAAGCAGACAGACTGAGTCTGCACCACTGGGTATGTTGGGTCTAGATTTGCCTTGTGAAGTGTCATGTGGTAAGAATTAAATCAGGTTTTTGGTTTTGGCTTCTACCCAAATAAGGCTCCAATGGTATAGCTTTTAGGAGTTACTATGTCCTTATGTTCTTCTTTAAGGTTCAGAAGAGTCCCCGGGGGGGGGGGGCAAAGGATTAACATGCTCTGCTGCTAACCAAATGGTTGGAGGTTTGAGTCCACACAGAGGCACCTCAGATGAAATGCCTGGTGATCTATTTTGAAAAATAAGTCACTGAAAACCCTATGGAGCACAGTTCTACTCTCCTATACATGCGGTCGCCATAAGATGGAATTGACTCAACGGCAACAGGTTGAAGGCACTTTGAGGAGCAGCATCTGAGGAGAAAACGGTCATGCAGAAAGCTCTCGAGAAGTCTGAGCTGGTCTGAAAACCAACCCCACTCACCTTCTACTGAATGCTGGTTAAATGAATGTCTCGGGCTACTGGCCTTGATACCTGCCAGAATGTCTCACCCCTCAGCTTCATGCACTGGTCAGTCTTATTTCACATCCCTTCCCTTGGTAACATGTTTGCTCATTCTTGGGGAACCCTTTAGTGAAGAAGTTTGGCCTGTCTACCAGACCCTGTTCACATTCAGCTTACAGCAGCAGCCCCACTCCCAGGCTCTCCCTGCCTCACACTGTCCACTTGTCAGCTTTGAGCAACTGCAGACAAAAAAGGATAAATCTCTACATGCAGTAGCCCAGAGGCACGGAAGCCAATACAGATGATTCAGGCACAGAACAGCAGGAGACACAGAATAGGGTCGGTAGACAACACTGGTGAGTCAGTGAAACAGGACAACATGGAGACCTTTCTTGAGATATTACCTTAATATCTTGATCTTGTATTCAGCTGCTTTCATAGTTTGTGCCTAATCATGGTTTATCCCAGGCACAATTCTCGTTTTCCATGCAGCAGACCCCAGTTTGATTCCCAGCCTCATGCACAGACACCAGATTGCTATGATGTTGAACAGGTTTCAGCAGAGCTTCCAGACTCAGATGGACTAGGAAGAAAAGCTTAGGGATCTGCTTCTGAAATCAGCTAAGGGAAACCTGATGGATCACAATGGTTTGATCTGCAACCAATCATGGGGCTGGTGCAGGACTGGGCAGCATTTCATTCTGTTGTGCATGGGGTTGCCATTTATGAGGGGACAACTTGACAGTGGTTAAACCAACCACAAAAGGGATGGTGTTGCTGTTGTTACTTGCCATTGAGTTGATTTTGACTCATAGCAACCCCACATGTGCAGAGTAGGGTTTTCAGGGCTGTGACTTTTGGAAGCAGGTCACTGGCTCTGTCTTCTGAGGCACCTCTGGGTGAGTTCAAACCACCAACCTTTCAGCTAGTAGTTGAGCACTTAGGGGAACTCAAATGCAGAGTTTTCTAGAGACTAAATGATAAACCTCATTAACTCATATTTTTAATCTGGCTCATTATCTTCTTTCTATAGATGTAGATACCTATCCTATCTACTTTATTTAAAAAATTATCACAAAGAATAATATAATGGAGGTGGAGACAAGATGGTGTCCTGGTGACATATTCTACCCAACCCCTCTACAACAGAGATCTGGAAACACTGAGTGAAACAGATACAGATAATGATCCTGAAACTCTGAGCATGAAATGAGAGGATAAAGAATTAGATTGAGTGTTGTTCAGAAAGAGAGATCGAGTGAGGACAGTGTTTGGGGAGACAAAAGAAGCCAGGGCCCTGATAAAACATGGCAATTTTGAAACACAGAAGGCATTATATATAGACAAGGAGAAATCATCTTCACAGAATCCCTCACAGGGACAGAGACAAAGGGTGGAAAGATCTGGAGGGAACCAAGTTGAAGAGAATATGCACTGGATCCAAAAGAGGAAAGTGTAGGGAAACAGGCAAGATTTCCAGTGGCACAGGCAACTGCAGACCGAGGAAGGAGCCAGGGAAGGGAGGAGTAACAACTCACTGCTAGTGAACACAAGTCATTTGTGTTGATGGCCCACATAAAGGAGAAGGCCTGTGGGGTGGTGGTTGGAGATCTGAACTATGGGTGACCATCTACTTGATAGAGTCTGAGGAGCTAGATAAGTGGCTGCATGCATCTAGAAGCAAACTAGGCCCACACCAGTGAATCGTGGTAGGAGAGGTGCGTTCTCCACTTCCCCAACCACACCTACCTGGTGACAAGGGATGAGCCCCTTCTTACCATGAGCCCATGGCTAGGGATGTTCCCTAGTCATTCCCCCATCTGCCCAGTTCCTTGGACCACTTCCTTACACCCACAGTCCAGCTATTGATTGTGCTACACCCTGAGAAGACAGAGCCAGTGTCTACAGCTATGCCTTCCTGTACCACATCACTGTGGCCTCCTCTGTCAGAGGTGTTCATGTGCACTAGGCAAAACCATTCTGTGGGCATGCATGCCCATGGATTATGTCACAGCCATCTGCTGCACTGCTGCCTGCTGACCATAGCTACACCAGTCCATACCCCCCCTTTTTTCTTTTTCTGCCTTCTACTTTTCTTCCATTATTTATTTCTCATTTTCCCTCTCCTTCTTCTATTATTTTTACCCATCTTCCTTCTCATCCAGACCCCCTTCTTCCTCCCTCCCAACTCCATCCAATGGAAGGCAGACATTAATTCTTCACTAGTAAGCCATGGAGAAGAGGTGGAGTGGTGGGTGCAGAATGGCCCAGAAGGTGGGAACTAGCAGGAGAGGTGGTGCAGCAGGTGCAGAGCAGCCCAGAAGGAGGCAACCAGAAGGAAAGGCAACGTGGCGGGTTCTGAACAGCTGAGGGAGACCAATAAGTGAGTGAAGCAGTTTGGAACAGCTAAAGGAGATAAACGTGTCAGTTTGTCACACTGAGGTGGCTTGCATGCTGCTGTGAGGCTGGAGGCCATGCCATGACTATTTTAAATGGCAGCAGGGTTATCCATAATGGACAGGTTTCAGTGGAGCTTCCAGACTAAGACAGACTTGGAAGAAGGAAGAGACCATCCACTTCTCAAAGAATTGGACAGTGAAAACCTTAAAAATAGCAGTGAAACACTGTCTGATATACGACTGGAAAACTTTATGAATAGCCCTGAAACACTATCCAATATAGTGCTGGAAGATGAGCCCCTCAGGTCAGAAGGCACTCAAAATATGACTGGGGAAGTGTTGCCTCCTCAGAATAGAGAGGACCTTAATCATGTGAATAGAGTAACGCTTTCAGGACCTCCATTTGCTAATGTGTAATGACTCAAGATGAGAAGAAACAGCTGCAAACATCTATTAAAAATTGGAACATGGAATGTACGAAGTATGAATTTAGGAAAATTACAAGTTGTCAAAAATGAAATGGAACACATAAAGATCAATATCCTAGGCATCAGTGAGTTGAAATGGACTGGTTTTGGCCATTTTGAATCAGATAATCATATGATCTACTATGCCTGGAATGACAAATCGAAGAGAAATGGAGTGGCATTCATCGTCACAAAGAATGTATCAAGATCCATTCTGAAGTACAATGCTGTCAGTGATAGGATAATATCCATACACCTACAAGGAAGACCAGTTAATACGACTATTATTCAAATTTATGCACCAATCACCAAAGCCAAAGATGAGGAAATTGAAGATGTTTATGAACTTCTGCAGTCTGAAATTGACCAAACATGAAATCAAGATGTGTTGATTATCACTGGTGATTGGAATGCAAGAGTTGGAAACAAAGAAGAATCACCAGTAATCGGAAAATACAGCCTTGGTGAAAGAAATAACGCTGGAGAACGTGTGAGAGAATTTGGCAAGACCAATGACTTATTCATTGCAAATGCTTTTTTTCAACTACATAAATGGTGGCTATACATGTGGACTTTGCCAGATGGAGTACACAGGAATCAGATTGATTACATCTGTGGCAAGAGGTGGAGAAGCTCAGTATCTTCAACCAAAACAAGGCCAGGAGCTGATTGTGAAACAGACCATCAATTGCTCATATGCAAGTTCAAGTTGAAGCTGAAGACAATTAAAAGAAGTCCAAGAGAGCCAAAATTTGACCCTGACTATATCCTTCCTGAATTTAGAGACCATCTAAAGAATAGATTTGATGCATTGAACACCAATGACCAAAAACTAAAGAGTTGTGGGATGACATCAAGAACATCATTCATGAAGAAAGCAAAAGGTTATTAAAAAGACAGGAAAGAAAAAAAAAGGACAAAACAGATGTCAGAAGAGACTCTGAAACTTGCCCTTGAATGGAGAGTAGCTAAAGCAAATGAAGAAATGACAAGATAAAACAGGTGAACAGAAGATTTCAAAGAGTAACTTGAGAAGATAAAGTAAATTATTACAAAGAAATGTGCAAAGACCTGGACTTAGAAAACTAAAAGGGAAGAACACACTGGGCATTTCTCAAGTTGATAGAACTAAAGAAAAAATTCAAGCCTCGAGTTGCAATATTGAAACATTCTATGGGCAAAATGTTGAGTGATGCAAGAAACATCAAAAGAAGATGGAGGGAATACATGTCACTGTACCAAACAGAATTATCCTGTATTCATCCATTTCAGGAAGTGGCATATGATCAAGAACCAATGGTATTAAAGTAAAAAGTTGAGGCTGCACTGAAGGAATTGGTGAAAGACAAGGCTCCAGGAATTGATGGAATCCCAATGAGATGTTTCAACAAACAGATGCTGTGCTGGAGGTACTCACTTGGCTATGCCAAGAGATTTGGAAGACAGCTGTCTGGCCAACTGACTGGAAGAGATCCATATTTGTACCCATTCCAAGCAAAAGTGATCCCATAGAATGTGGAAATTATCAAATAATATCATTAGTATCACATGCAAGTAAAATCTTGCTGAAGATAATTCAAAAAAGGTTGCAGCAGTATATTGACAGAGAACTTTCAGGAATGCAAGTTGGATTCAGAAGAGGACATGGATCAAGGATATCATTGCTGATGTCAGGTGGATCTTGGCTGAAAGCAAAGAATACCAGAAAGACATTTAGTGGTGTTTTATTGACTATGCAAAAGCATTCAATTGCGTGGATCATAACAAATTATGGATAACATTGAGAAGTCTAGGAATTCCAGAACACTTAATTTTACTCATGAAGAACCTGTACATAGATCAGGAGGTAGTAATTTGAATAGAACAAGGGGATACTGCATAGTTTAAAATCAGGAAAGGAGTGTGTATCCTTTCACCATACTTATTCAATCTGTATGCTGAGCAAGAGAAGCTGGACTATATGAAGAACGTGGCATCAGGATTGAAGGAAGAATCATTAACAACCTGCGATATGTAGATGACACAACTTTGCTTGTTGAAAGTGAGGATGACTTGAGGCAGTTATTTATGAAGATTGTAGACTATAGTTTGTAGTATGGATTATACTTCAATATAAAGAAAATAAAAATCCTCACAACTGTACCAATAAGCAGCATCATGATAAATGAGAAAAGACTGAAGTTGTCAAAGACTTTATATTACTTGGTTCTACAATCAACAGCAATGGAAGCAGCAGCCAAGACATTGATGACGTATTGTACTGGGCAAATCCTCTGCAAAAGATCTCTTGTAAGTGCTGAATAGAAAAGATGTCTCCTTGAAGACAATGGTGCTCTTAGCCCAAGCCATGGTATTTCCAATCACCTTATATGCATGTTAGAGCTGGACAATGAATAAGAAAGACCGAAGAAGAGTTGATATGTTTCAGTTGAGGTGCGGGTGAAGAATACTGAAGGTCTCATGGACTCCCAAAAGAACTAGCAGATCTGTCCTGGAGGAAGTGCTGCCAGAATGCTCTTTGGAAGTGAGAATGGCCAGACTTCATCTCACCTACTTTGGTTGTGTTGTCAGAAGGAACTATTTTCTGGAGAAGGATATCATGCTTGGTAAAGTAGACGGTCAATGAAGGAGGGAAAGGCCCTCAACGAAATGGATTGACACAGTGGCTGCAACGATGGGCTCAGGTACAGCAGGGATCATGAGGCTGACAGAGGACCTGGCAGTATTTCAACTGTTGTACTTAAGGTCGCTATGAGTTGAAGACGACTTGATGGCACCTAACAACAACAACAACAATAAGCTATACCTACTACACTTACCACCTAACCCCTCACCCAATGGGTGAGTGCTACTGCCCATTCCTGTACCACTGGATCAACAACAGACTGTGAACATTACCTTCTCTTTGTACCTGCACCTCCTCTTCATGACCAACAGATACCCACACCCAAATTCTCATCAGTTACTCCGCCACCCAGAGGCAGGTGGCATACCCCAGGCCAAAAAAATCATGCCTGACCCACCGACCCAGATATATGAAAATAAAGCAAAACAAAAAAATCACAGTGAAACAAACCAACACATAATCAACAAATAATAACAACTCCAAAATGTCTTGGAGACAGCAGACAACTTCAATTCAAACAAAGAAACAGGACAAGATAGCACAAGGAAGTGACCAAAATAAACAACTAGAAAATCTCCCCACAGAAGAACAAGTAATAGAACTACCTGATAAGGAATTGAAAATATCTATCTATTTCCTTCAATGAACTCAAGGAAACTACAAACAAAATTAATGGAACAATACAGAATACCCTAGAGGAATTCAGGAAAATGAAAAGGAAAATGACAGGAATAAATACAAAATTAGAAATCTCAGGGAAAAAGCAGTCAGAATTCAAGAAGATTAACACTAAAATTGCAGAGAGAGATAACATATTGGAGAGAAAAAAAGTAAAATTGAATTGACTGAAGAATGGGTTAGCCAACAAGAAGATAAAACTCTTGACACTAATTTGTATGGAAAAATCAGAAAAAAAGAATGAAGAGAAATGAAGAAAGCCTACAAAGACTTGCCAGCAGAAAACTTCCCTAATGTCAAGAAAGAGGAAAAGATCCAATTCAAGAAGCACAAAGACGCTCATACAAGATACTCCACCCCCAAGAAAAAAAATCACCCAGACATATAATAATCAAATTTTCCAAAACCAAAGACAAAGAATCTTGAACACAGCTTAGGAAAAAGAAATGTTATCTACAAAGGGCAACCTATAAGGTTATAAGGCTAAGCTCTGATTTCTCAGCAGAAATAACATGGCAAGCGAACAATGGGATGACAAATTTAAAACCTTGAAGGAAAAAACTACCAGCCAAGAATTATACATCCAACAAAACTGTCCATCAAATACAATGGTGAAATGAGGACACTTACAGATAAACAGAAATTAAGGGAATTTGTAAAAACCAGACCAACCTTAAAAGAAATGCGAAAGAGAGTCCTTCAGACAGAAAAACAGCAACAGAAGACAACAAACTAAGATTAAGACACAAGACAACATCACCCAGAAACCAACCAAGAAGAGAATTCTCAAAATTAAAATAAGCTTACAAGAATTAAAAGAGAGAATCCGAGGCATTAATCTGTAAAAGAAAACTATAAAGCAAAAACAGGGAATAAGTGATATAATTACAGAATTTCCAAATAGAGAGGAAGTCAGCACTACATCAATATTGAACAGACTACTTCAAACTTAAGAAGATAAAAGCTAATTACAGGATAACCAAATAAATCAGATATCATAATGCACTAGGTAAATCTGCTGCGAAAGTCCTTTTTAAAGTGTTAAGAAGCAAAGATGTCACTTTGAAGAATAAGGTGAGCCTAATCTAGGAGCTCTGGTAGCATAGTGCCTAGGGCACTTGACTGCTCACCAGAAGGCTGGCGGTTCAAACCCACCAGCCACTCCTCGGAAGGA
>NW_006921679.1:6073747-6076658 GCF_000298275.1 Orycteropus afer afer | reverse complement strand
TATTCTTTGCTTTGAGCCAAGATCCATCTGACATCAGCAATGATATCCCTTGTTCCACATCCTCTTCTGAATCCAGCTTATATTTCTGGAAGTTCCCTCTTAATATACTGCTACAATAATTTCTGAATTATCTTCAACAAGATTTTACTTGCATGTGATATTAATGATATTGTTTGATAATTTGCACATTCTGTGGGATCACCTTTCTTTGGAATGGGTACAAATATGGATCTCTTCTAGTCACTCAGCCAGGTGGCTGTCTTCCAAATCTCTTGGCATAGCCGAGTGAGTGCCTCCTGTGCAGCATCCGTTTGTTGACACATCTGAATGAGTTTTCCATCACTTCCTGGAGCCTTGTTCTTCACCAATTCCTTCAGTGCAGCTTCGACTTCTTCCTTCAATATCTTCAACTCCTTCCTCCAATTGGTTCTTGATCATATGACACTTCCTGAAATGGATGACCATTGACCAATTCTTTTTGGTACAGTAACTCTGTGTATTCCTTCCATTTTTTTTTTTTTTATGTTCCTGCATCGATCAATATTTTGCCCATAGAATCTTTCAATATTGCAACTGAAGGCTTTCTCTTGAGTTTTTTCAGCTTAAGAAATGCCAAGCATGTTCTTCCCCTTTGGTTTTCTAACTCCAGGTCTTTGCATATTTCATTATAATAATTACATTTGTCTTTTCAAACTGCTCTTTGAAATCTTCTGTTCAGCTCTTTTATCATTTCTTCCATTTGCTTAAGCTACTCTCCATTAACAGCAAGTTTCAGGGTCTCTTCTGCCATCCATTTTGGTCATTTTTTCCTTTACTGCCTTTTCAATGACCTTTTGCTTTCTTCATGGATGATGTTCTTGATGTCATCCCACAATTCCTCTGGTTTTCAGTCACTGGTGTTCAATGCATCAAATCTATTCTTTAGATGGTCTCTACATTCAAGTGGGACAAAATCAAGGTCATATTTTGGCTCTAGTGGATATGTTTTAATCATCTTCAGCAAATAATCTGAGAAGCTGGACTATACAAAGAAGAACGTGGCATCAGGATTGGAGGAAGAATCATTAATAACCTGCGATATGCAGAAGACACACCTTGCTCACTGAAAGTGAAGATGACATGAAGCACTTACTGAGGAAGATTAAGGACTGCAGTCTGCAATATGGATTATATCTCAACTTAAATAAAATAAAAATCCTCACACCTGGACCAATAAGCACTATCATGATAAATGGAGAAAAGACTGAAGTTGTCAAAGATTTCGTATTACTTGGATCCATAATCAGTATCAATGGAAGCAGCAGTCAAGAATTCAGATGTCGTACTGCACTGGGCAAATCTGCTATACAAGACCTCTTTAATGTGCTGAGTAGCAAATCTGTCTCTTTGAAGACTAACCTAAACCATGGTGTTTTCAGTGGCCTTCTATGTATGTGCGAGCTGGAGTATGAATAAGGAAAATCAAAGAAGAGTTGATGCATTTCAGTTGTGGTATTGGTGAAGAGTACTGAAAGTATCACAGACTGCCAAAACAATAAACAAATCTGTCCTGGAAGAAGTGCAGCGCAATGCTCCTTAGCAGTAGGAATGCCAGACTTCGTCTCACTTAATTTGGTCATGTTGTCAGAAGGGACCATTCCATGAAGAAGGATATCATGCTTAGTAAACTAGAGGGTCAGTGAAAAAGGGGAAGACCCTCAATAAGATAGACTGACACAGTGGCTGCAACAATGGCCTCAAGCCTAGCACGGACGGTGAGGATGGTGCAGGACTGGGCAGTGTTTTGTTCTCATAGGGTTGCTATGAGTCAGAGCCAACTTGGCAGCACCTCACAATAGCAAACAGAAGAATTAATACACTTTCTCAAGAAAATAAGAAAGAAGAAAATTATAAGGGCTTAATAGATACAAGGGAGTTCTGATAGCATAGTGCCTAAGGCACCTGACTACTAACCAGAAGGCTAGTGGTTCAAACCCACCACCCACTCCTTGGAAGGAAGATGGGGCAATCTACTTCTGTAGTGATACCACCTTGAAAACTCAAGGAGGGGTCGCTATGAGTCAGGTCCGACTCGACGGCACATAAAAATAACAACAACAACAACAGATACAAAATCAACAATGAAGAAAGTGAAAAAGAAAATTTGATAACAAAATGAACTCAGTCCAGAAAAATTTTTGGAACAAAGAAACCATCAACACCATGATAAAATAAGAAAGGATGACAGCAATAAATTCATAGCTATCATTAATTCCACTGAATGTGAATGTACTTCAAATGCACCAATCAAGAGTAAAAAGTGGCAGAATGGACAAGAGAACAAGACCCATCAATATTCTGCCTACAAGAGACTCACCTTAGGCACAAAGATAAAAATAAAGATCAAGGAATGAAAAAAAATATATGAAGCTAATGGGAACCAAAACCAATAATAATAATAAGAAGCAATATTAATTTCTAATAAAAAAGACTTCTAAACAAAAACTGGCATAAGGGACAAGGAAGGACATTGTATAATAATAAAAGGGTCAATCCAGCAAGAGGACACAATCATAAAATATATCTGTGCACACAATGAAAATCCCCAAAACACATGAAGCAAACTTTAACCAAATTGAAAAGAGAAATAAACAATTTCACAATGGTAGTATGCGCCTTTAACACACCAGTTTTAATGAAGGACAGAAAAAACTAGAAAGAAAATAAAGATACAGATTATTTCAACAACATCATCAACCAACTTGACCTCACAGACATATACAGAATGCTCCACCCAACAAAAACTCAATATGCATTATTTTCCAGTGCACACAGACCCTCTATTAGGCCAAAAAGCAAGCCTCAATAAATTTCAATACACTGAAATATTATAAAGCATCTTCTCAGATCACAATAGTATGAAATTAGAAAT
>NW_006921679.1:6068551-6073647 GCF_000298275.1 Orycteropus afer afer | reverse complement strand
CTGAAAAACTACTGGGTAATATAAGAAAAATTAAAAAATGTGAAATTAAGAAGAAAATGCGAATATAAACACAACATATCAAGACCTTTGGTACAAAACAAAAGCAGTACTCAGTTGTCTATTTATAGTAACTATTTACAGCACAACAAAAAAGAAGAACCAAAAGCAATATCTTAACCCAACAACTCCAACAATTAGAAAAAGAACAAAAAAGCATAAAGTCCCCAAAATAAAGGAAACAATAAGGATCAGAGCACAAACAAATTAACAGAAAACAATAGAAAGAACAAGACCAGAACTTGGTTCTTTGAAAAGATTAACAGAATTAACAAACCACTGACAAATTTCATTAAGGAAAATAAAGAGAAGATGCAAATAACATGAATAAGAAATGAAATGGGTGATGTCACAACAGAACCAACTGAAATAAAAAGGATAATAGAATACTATGAAGAACTATACCCCAGCAAATTTGAAAATCTAGTAGAAATGGACAAATTTCTAGAAACACACCCTACCTAAGCTAACACAGACTGAAGTAGAAAATTTGAAATTTAACAGGTCATTAAAAAGAAAGAAAGAAACCTACCAACAAAACAAAGTCTTGGCCCAGATGGGTTCATAGAAAATTCTACCAAATAATCAGAGAAGTGCTGACACCAATCCTACTCAAGCTATTCCAGAACACAGAAAAGGACGAATACTCCCAAATTCATTTTATGAAACAAGCATAATTCTGATACTAAGGCCTGGCAAAGATACCACTAAAAAAGAAAATTCCAAAGCAATATCCCAATATAGACACAAAAATCTTTTTTAAAAAATCCTAGCCAACAGAATCCAGCCGTGTATCAAAAAAGTAATACAATACAACCAAGTGGGATTTATACCAGGTATCCAAGGATGGTTCAACATTAGAAAAACAATCAACATGATCTACCGCACAAATAAAGCAAATTAAAAGAACTACATGATCATATCAACTAATACAGAAAAGGTATTTGATAAAATCCACCCATTCCTGATAAAATCTCTCAGCAAACTAAGTGCAGAAGGGAAATGCCTCAACATTATTAAGGGCATATATGCAAAATGAACAGCCAACATCATTCTCAGTGGAGACAGACTGAAAGCATTCCCCTTTGAATGGGAATCAGACAGGGATGCCCTCTATCACCATTTCTATTCAACATTGTATTGGAAGTCCTAGTCAGGGCAATTAGGCAAGAAAGGGAAATAAAAGACATCCAAATTGGTAAGGAAGAAGAAAACTATCCCTATTTGTAGATTATATGATCCTACCCATAGAAAACTCAAAAGACTCAGCAAGAAAACTACTGGAACTAATTGAAAGATTCAGCAAAGTAGCAGGGTCCAAGATCAACAAACAAAAATTGGTCGGACAGGATTATACTCTAGACTAAGGATAGATTCAGCTGAGACTAATCTTGCACAGACAGTAATACAAAATACCTGCAATCCTTACAGAAACAACAGAAGACATACATAGAGTAATCCCTCACAGACACCCAGACACTATGAGAGAGATCCAATGGATCTACCGACTCAGGACCATAGTATTGGGGGACACAAGACTCAATTGGTACAACAAAATACATAGTGTTGTTCCTCATCCTACATTGGTGAATAGCGACTGGGGTCTTGAAAGCTTTCAAGCAGCCATCTAAGATGCAGCTAATGGTCTCTGATCCTCAGAAGCAAAAAAGAGTGCAAAAACCCAAGGGTGTTTGGAAGCAATCAGCCCTAGGGCATGATGGCCCTCAAGACCAGAAGAACTAGATGGTGCCTGGCTACCAATGCCAACGACTCAGGAAAGGATCAAATCTGGAGATCCTGGATAGAGTGGGAGGGAAAATGTGGAACAAAATCCAAAACCACAATAATGACCAGAATTACTGGTTGGACAGAGTCTGGAGAGGCCCCCAATACTATGGCCCTGGAATACATTTTGGGCCTGGAACAAAAGTCACTCCCAGAGGCTGGCTCTCAGTCCAATAGTAAACAAGATGTACATGCAGACCACTCAACCCAGGGTGATATACCCACATACTCTATGGAGATGCATCCCTTGGAGCAATTGATCACGGGCACCAGAGGGGCAACATTCACATGGAGGAATTCACACACAGGAGCGCATAACTCTGAGGGGCACAGGGTGTGGGGAAGTTACTGGTCAAGGAGGGGAGGAGACTGGGTTAGGGTTGGGGATGGCAAATGGGGAGTGAAACTAAATGTACACACAATGTTGAATGTAAAACAGACTCTGCTCTGTAAACTTGAACCTAAAGCACAATATAAATAAATAAATAAATAAAAAGTCATTTGGTTAAAAAAAAAATTGGTTGGATTCCTCTACATTAGAAAAAGTTGTCTGAAAAGTAAATAACTAAAACAATACCATTTTACAACAGTTACCAAAAAAGATAAAATACTTAGGAATAAATCTTACCAGGGACACAAAAGACCTATACAAAGAAAACTATAAAACACTACTACAAGAAACTAAGAGACATACATAAAAGGAAGAACATCCCATATTCATGAATAAGAAGACTGAACATTGTGAAAATATCAATACCACCCAAAGTAATCTATAGATACAATGTAATTCTATCCAGATTCCAACATTTTTTAAGGAAATGGAAAACCCAATCACTAATTTTATATGGAAAAGAAATAGACCTTATACAAGAAAAACACTACTGAAGAAGAAGAAAAAGTAGGAGGTCTCACAATCCCTGATCTCAAAACCTACTATAAAGCCACAGTAATCGAAACATAGTAATCAAAACAATGACAGACTTGTAGACCAAAGGAACAGAATTGAGAACTCAGAAATAGATCCATCTACCCATGGACAAAAAAACACAGGGAGCTCTGGTGGTGTAACGCCTAAAGAATTTGACTGCTAACCAGAAGGCTGATGGTTCAAACCCACCTGCCACTCTTCAGAAGGAAGATTGGGCAATCTACTTCTGTGGAGATAACCACCTTGGAAACCCAAGGACGGAACGGATAGCTACGAGTCAAATCGACTCGATGGCAGTGAGTTTGTTTTATTCTTTTTTGGTTACCTATGGACATCTGAGGAGCTCTGGTGGCATAATGTCTAAGGCACTTGACTGCTAACCAGAAGGCTGGTGGTTCAAACCCACCAGCCACTCCTCAGAAGGAAAGTTGGGCAATCTACTCCCATAGTGATATCGCCTCAGAAACCCAAGGGGTCACTATGAGTCGGATCCTACTCGATGGCAGTGTGTTTGGTGTTTGGTTTTGCAATGGACGTCTGATCCTTGACAAAGGGCCAGAATACATTAAATTGGGAAAGGTAGTAATGGTGCTGGCAAAATTGGATATCCATTTGCAGAAAAATGAAACAAGATCCATATCTCACACCATATACAAAAACTAACTCAAGATAGATGTATTGGTTCTCTAGTGTTGTTATAACAGAAAGACCACAAGTGGATGGTTTTCAAAAACAGGGATTTATTCTCTTACAGTTTAGGAGGCCAAAAGTCCGAGTTCAAAGTGCCAGCACTAGGGGCTTGGTGAAAGCCCCTTGACCTTGGGCTTCAGCTCTGATTCTTGCTCCCAGCCCACTGGAGCTGGAGGCATCTCTTAACTCAGGCAGCTGCTGGTTACTGAGGCTGACAAACCCAAGGTTGACAAGGAAAATGTCACACTCCCAAAATTATCAAGCAACACAGCAGGCCACTAGTTCAAGTCCAGAAACAGTCTCAAGATTGGCAGACAACATGGCAGGCCACTGAGATGAAGATTCAGCCAAATGCAGGATCCCGATGTGCCAAGAAGCTCATGACATTTCTCAAAGCTTCTTATTACATCCTGGAAGCAGATCACATCCCTAAGGCAGCTACTCAGCTGTTCATAGAAGATTCCACCATGGAGCTGATTACCAGAGTCATCACGGGGAATAACTATAACAAGATGCCCAGCCACTCAAAACCAGGCCCAGACAAGTTGACACATAACCGTAACTACCAATGGATCAAAGACTTAAGTGTAAAACCTAAAGCTATAAAGATAGTCAAAGAAAAAACAGAGCAAATTTAAGGACCCTAATTTAAGGCATGAATAGACTAACAAACATAACACAAAATCCACAAGCAACAGAAAGTAAACCTACAGATTGGGAAAAAATATTTAGCAATGACATATTTGACAAGGGACTTCTCTCTAAAGTGTATAGAAAACATCAACATTTCAACATTACAGCCAATTAAAAAATGAGCAGAAGACATAAACAGGCACTTCACAGAGGAAGATATTCAGGGAGCCAACAAACACATGAAGTGCTCATGATAATTTGCCATTACACAGACAAAAAATAAAAATCCAACTCACTGCTGTTGAGTTGTTTCAACTCATAGTGACCCCTCCTTGGGTTTCTGAGGTAGTATCTCTACAGAAGTAGATTGCCCAATCTTTCAGCTGAGGAGTGGCTAGTGGGTTTGAACTGCCAGCCTTCTTGTTAGCAGACAAATGCCTTAAGCACTAGAGATATAAATCAAAGCAACAATGAGATATTAGCTCACCCCAGCAATAATAGCAAAGTTCAGCAAGATAGAAAACAACAAATGTTGACAAAGATGTGGAGAGATTGGAACTGTCATATATTGTTGGTGGGACTGTAAAATGGTGTAACCACTGTGGAAAATAGTATGGAGCTTCTTTAGAAGTTGGAAACAGAAATATTACTTGATCTAGCAATCCCACTACTAGGTATATATTCTAAAGAAGTAAGAGCCAGGACATGAATAGATAGATATATGCACACCCAGGTTAATCATAGCAACATTCACAATAGCAAGTGATATAAACAACGTAAGTGTCCATCAACGGATGAATGGATAAACTATGATACATACACACAAAGGAATACTATGCAACATTAAAGAATAATGAAGAATCCACAAAATACTTCATAATGTGGATGAACTTGTTGGATGTGTGTTCTCGTATGTGCCGTCGAGTCAGACTTGATTCATAGTGACCCCTCCTTGGGTTTCCAAGGCAGTATCACTACGGAAGTAGATTGTCCAACCTGCCTT
>NW_006921679.1:6052642-6053883 GCF_000298275.1 Orycteropus afer afer | reverse complement strand
TGTGCATAAGACATTTGGCTGCTAACCAGCAGGTCAGTAGTTCAAACCCACTAGCTGCTCCACGGAAGGAAGATGGGGCGATCTATTTCCATAAAGATTGACAGGCTTGGAAACCCAATGGAGGTCACATGAGTTGGAATCGACTCAATGGCAGTGAGTTTGGTTTTGGTTTTTTTATAGGATATAAACACACACACACACACACACACATACACACAACAAGGCCAATGGTATCAAAATGGAAAATGAAAAACTCTGAAAATAAAAAGAAACTTGATATACTGAATCCACTGGTCAGTGTTGCTATTCTGGTTAGGGGCCACTGAAGCTCTACCTTGTACAACAGAATGAAACACCACCTGGTCCTGCACCATCCTCACAGTCTTTGCTATGCTTGAGCCCATTGTTGTAGCCACTGTGTCAATCCACCTCATTGAGGGTCTTCCCCTTTTACGCAGACCCTCCACTTTACCAAGCATGATTTCCTTCTTCAGGGAATGATTCCTTCTGACAACAGGACCAAAGAAGGTAAGAGGAAGTCTGGCCATTCTTGCTTCCAAGGAGCATTCCGGCTGCCAATAGTATTAGTATTATAGTGTTGTTATTGTTGTTATGTGCTGTGGAGTTGGGCCTAACTCATAGCGACCCCTCCTTGCATTAAATTTTTACTTGAAGATCCTAAGAACAAGGGCAAAAGGGAAATGTGTGAATCTGTAACTGCCATTGTTTATTAAAGAAAGTAGTGCCTTCAGTATAGTCTTTCTACTAAATAAATTTGACACATAGGGTGGATACTGCCTATGTTACTTATCACAATATCTGCTTTGTAGGAAGTGATCAATAAATAAATTAAATAAGTGAATACTGGACTTTATGCTGCTGACTTTAAACACCATGGAAAACACAAAAGATATGATATTTTCTTGCTAATATTTACGGGGAGCTGAACCATACACTGTACAAAGATCTGTATGTAAATAAACTCATTTATTCCACACAAAAACTCTATTATCTATTATTGTTGTTGTTGTTGTTAAGTGCTGTTGAGTCGTTTCCGACTCATTGCGACCCCATGCACAGCAGAACGAAACACTGCCCGATCCCGCGCCAGCCCCACAATCCCTGCTATACTTGAGCCCATCATCGCAGCCACCCTGTCAATCCATCTCGTTGAAGGCCTCCCCTGCTTTTGTCGACCCTCCACCCTACCAAGCATGACATCCTTCTCCAGGGAATGGTCC
>NW_006921679.1:6050967-6052292 GCF_000298275.1 Orycteropus afer afer | reverse complement strand
AGCTCCTGGCCTGGTTTTGGCTGAAGATATTGAGCTTTTCCACTGCCTCTTGCCACAGATGTAGTCAATCTGATTCCTGTGTGTTCCATCTGGTGAAGACCACGTGTACAGCCTCCATTCGGAGACTGTACACGTGGACTATCTATTATTATCCTTCCCATTTTTCATTTGAGGAAACTGAAGTATGAAGACAGCAAGTAAGTGTTTCAAGGTCCCACCGCAGTAAGTGGAAACTTGAATGCAATCTGCAACCAGGAGCCTTGGTGGGACGGTGGTTATGTGCTCGTATGGTAGCCAAAAGGTCAGCAGTTTGAACTTACCCAGCAACTCTGCAGGAGAAAGACCTAACAATTCCAGCAGCAGCTGGAAAGATTACAGGAAGCATGAAAAAAGGACATTTTCTGGTGTGATAGAGCCTGGGGAGACCCCTGAAACTGTGGCCCCTAGCTAGCCTTCAGGTTTGGAATTGAACTCACTCCTGGTAGCTGGCAGCCAAATAACAGGCATATGGGGTGAACATTTACATCAGGTAGATACATTCCTTAGAGAGACTGATTATGGGAGAACAGAAGGGAAGTTTTTCACAGGAAGACATCTCAGGGGGCGGGAGTGCATGGGAGGGAAGGACATGGGTAACTAAGGACACAGGAGGAAAGAGGTAACTATGAGGAGGAAGTGGGAAGAGAGCTATTGCTTTGTCAGGAATTTTAGTCAATGTCACGAGACAAAATGTGTAGGAACTGTTGTAGGGAAAATGAATTTGCCCTGTAAACTTTCACCCAAATCTCAATAAAAGTTAAAAAAAGGGGGGGATTACAGGAAACACTATGAGGAAGTTTACTCTGTCACATGGAATTGCACCTGGCTTTACAGCACCTGGCAACGATCTCCTTCACCACTCTACCACACTGCCTCAGGTGGGGTGAGAACCTTCCATTGATGACATTTGACACATGAAGGACATTCTCACATTACATCAATGCTCAGAAACACCTGAGAAGGCTCATTTAAAAATGAATATTCTCTGCTAGGGGAAAGTCAACTCGGAAAGCCTTTCTGGAGGGCAATTTGGTACATTTTGTATAAGATATCTTAAATATATTTATACTCTTCAGTTCAGTATTAACATCAAGAAATATAACATAAGGAAATAACTCTAAATGCATACAAAGATTTATAGCTACAAACTGGCTATATGTGAAATATGCAACAATAGGGTGAATGGAACAGGTAAGGAGGTCGGGGGACAGCCCCCAAGATGGCAGGGAGCAGCAGCACACAGGATCAGCAGGAATAGGTAGGAGGAAGCCCATGAAGTGAGCAGA
>NW_006921679.1:6047582-6049527 GCF_000298275.1 Orycteropus afer afer | reverse complement strand
TAAGCCTAGAATTGCACTATTGAAAGATTCTACGGGCAATATATTGAATGATGCAGGAAGCAGCAAAAGAAGATGGAAGGAATACAGAAAGTCACTGTACCAAAAAGAACTGGTTGATGTTTATCCATTTCAGGAGGTGGCATATGATCAAGAACCAATGGTACTGAAGGAAGAAGTTGAAGCTGCACTGAGGAAAGTGGCAAAAAATAAGTCTCCATGAATTGACGGGATTCCCATTGAGATGTTTCAACAAACGGATGTTGCACTGGAGGCACTCATTAGGCAATGCCACGAGATTTGGAAGGCAGCTACCTGGTCAACTGACTGGAAAAGATCCATATTTATACCATTCAGAAGAAAGGTGATCTCACACAATGTGGAAATTATCCAACAATATCATTAATATCACACACAAATAAAATCTTGCTGAAGATAATTAAAAAACGGTTGCAGCAGTATATCGACAGAGAACTTCCAGAAATGCAAGCTGTATTCAGAAGAGGACATTTACCGAGGGATATCATTGCCAATGTCAGATGGATCTTGGCTCAAAGCAAAGAATACTAGAAAGTTGTTTACCTGTGTTTTATTGACTATGCAAAAGCATTTGATTGTATAGATCATAACAAATTATGGATAACATTGAAAAGAATGGGAATTCCAGAACACTTAATGGTGCTCATGAGGAACGTGTACATAGACCAGGAGGCTGTCATTCAGACAGAACAACAGGATACCGAATGGCTTAAAATCAAGAAGGGAGTGTGTCAGAATTCTATCCTTTTACCATACTTATTCAATCTGTATGCTGAGCAAATAATCCAGGAAGCTGGACTATATGAAGAAGAATGTGGCATTAGGATTGGAGAAAGACTCATTAACAGCCTACGTTATGCAGCCAACACAACTTTGCTCATTGAAAGTGAGGATGACTTGAAACACTTACTGATGAAGATTGAAGACTACAGTCTCCAGTATGGATTACACCTCAATATAAAGAAAACAAAAATCCTCACAACAGGACCAATAAGCAGCATCATAATAAATGGAGAAGAAACTGAAGTTGTCAAAGACTTCACATTACTTGGTTCTACAATCAGCACCAATGGAAGCAGCAGTCAAGATATCAGATGTTGTACAGCATTGGTCAAATCTGCTGCAAAGGACCTGTTTCAAGTGCTGAAGAGCAAAGATGTTTCTTTGAAGACTAAGGTGAGCTTGACACAAGTCATGGTATTTTCAATCACCTCATAAGCATGTGAGAGCTGGACAATGAAGAAGGAAGACCAAAGGAGTTGATGTTTTTGAGTTGTGGTGTTGGCAAAGAATACTGAAAGTACCGTGGACTGCTAAAAGAACTAATAAATCTGTCCTGGAGGAAGTGCAGCCAGAATGTTCCTTGGAAGCAAGAATAGCCAAACTTCGTCTCACCAACTTTGGCTATGTTGTAAGAAGGGACCATTCCCTGGAGAAGGGTATCATGCTTTCAAAGTGGAGGGTCAATTAAAAAGGGAAAAGCCCTCAATGAGATAGATTGACACAGTGGCTGCAATGATGGGTTCAGGTATAGCAAGGATCATGGGGCTGGCACAGGACCGAGCAGTGTTTCGTTCTGCTGTTACACAAGGTCACTATGAGTTGGAGATGACTCAATGGCGCCTAACAACAACAACAACATGCAATAACAGGGAAATCGTTCAAAATATTGTAAGTGAAATGGAGTAATATGCTCCCATTAAAAACTGTCCTTTGAAAGGACACATACTCACTGCTTGACCACAGCCAGCTACCCAGAGGGACCAAGTAGTTGAAACTGTGGGCTCGGGACCATAGTTGCAGAAGACATCAAGCTCAATTGGCATAATATACCACACAAAGCATAGCTCCACCTTCTACTGTGGCGAGTAGTGACTGAGATCTTCAAAGCTTGCAAGCTGCCATCTAG
>NW_006921679.1:6044987-6047072 GCF_000298275.1 Orycteropus afer afer | reverse complement strand
GCATGGAGGGATGGACACAGGGAAGAGGTAACTATTGGGAGGAAGTGGGAGGGGAGATACTGCATTGTGCTAAATTATGGTCAATGTCATGAGACAAAGTGTATGTGACCTGCTGTATGGAAAGTGTATTTACTTTGTAAATTTTCACCCAAATCACAATTTAAAAAAAAAAGAAAGAAATGACACATACATAGGAAAATGTTTAGTGTTTTATTATGAGGGGGGGAAATGTAGTTGTAAACATTGAGGATAATGGGAAATTTTAAAAACAATTTCTGTTCTGGAGATTCAATATGGAGTCTCCTCAGTAATCACCATGCTATTTTCCTCTAGCATCTTAGTCCTTGAAAAACTAGGTATAGCAGTTTGAATTAGGGATTTTGATCTCTGAACAGCTCACTGAATCAGAGTGCACCAAATACAGAAGAGCAGAATTAGAGGAAAGCCACAGGGAGATTATTTGAGGAAGATCTACCTGGCAGAGGACGGACGGGCATCTGAGAAAGGCCACTGGAAACTTCCCTAGGGTAGTCAGTGACTCGTGGGTGAGGGTGGCCACCTTAGATCTCCATGGGCCAAGGAAGAAGACACCCTATATCAGCATACAAGCAACCACATCATCATCCCAGCAATCACCCCAAGGATCTACCTTCAGCACCTGATTTTATCAGTAACTTGGGTCAGCTAGGTCCAAACGGGTGCACGCAGCACTACTGAAACCCAAGCGGAAAGCTCACTGGTGCTCTAGGAGGGTGAGCTCACTCCTCCCTCAGAGGGTCACAGAGTGGGCTTGGTCAGCATGGGAGACATTGAGAGGTCTGTGCTTGTCTTTGTCACCGATATCCAGACCACAGATTAATAGCAGGCACTCTCCCGACTCCAGCACAGCTGAAATCGCACGCATCTTTGGTGCCACAGGTGGGCGGTATCACAGATGAACTTCTGAGCCATTTGCAGTCTGGGAGGATTGCGCCAGCAGGGCGGGCAGGTGGGGTGGAGAGAGAGGAATTTGCGGCTGAATGCGGTCCCAGGAATTTGCCTTGGATTGGCTTTTTGGCGCCGAGGGGCCTCGGAAGTGGGGCCTTTGAGTGTGTCTGAGCCTGGCGGAAAGTGGTGACTCCCTAACAACAGGGATCTTTCCTGAAACTGAGCCACGGGCTTGTAAATAACAGTATTACCTCATCAGTAGCAGCCCGCTCAAAGCCCTAGAAACCGACCCTAGCAACACCAAGCTTTCCTTCTTCTGCTCCCACCTTCTCTGCCAATAACTTCACTCATTCAACAGATGAAACCATATCATCCAATTACCATAAAACCTCCTGGTTTGAACTCTAAACCCTCTTTACAACAAACAGAAACACATATGAACATTCCACACAGTGATTCCACCATCACAAAGAAAACAGCAGAGCAACCCAGCATACCTGAATCAATAATAAAATAAAATACACCAGCTTCACCTTTTCCAAGTATTAAACCATAAAACCAAGACAAAACAAATCAACATGTAACCAGCAGTTAAAGACAACCTCAAAATGTCTAGGAAACAACAGGCAACCTCAAATCAAACAAAAAAACAGGACAAGGCATTAGAAGCAAAACCACAAACAAAGGTCGCATTATACATGGAGGAAGAGGAGGCAATACAATTATATGAGAAGGAATTTAGAAGATATGTTTATAGAACTATACAAAAGCCTAAGGAAACCCCAAACAGAAACAAGGAGAACACAGACAGTTCCTTGGAGGAACTCAGGAAAATCATTGAGGAACAGAATATTAAGATTAATGCACAATCAAAACTCATACAAAAACAGCAGTTAGAAATGCAGAAAGTGTCTACTGAAATGCAAACCATGAACACCAAAATGACAGAACTACACAACACAGTAGAAGCTCAAAACAATAGACTAGAACTGGCTGAAGTATGCATATCCCAACTAGAACACAAATCCCTGGACTCTAGCCTGTATGAAGAAAAATCAGAACAAAGATTTAAGAGAAATGAAGAGAACCTAAGAATTATATGCGATGACATGAGACGAAACAATATAAGACTCATTGGAATTCCAGAACAAGAAGAGG
>NW_006921679.1:6033618-6035006 GCF_000298275.1 Orycteropus afer afer | reverse complement strand
ACCTACACTTATTTACTGCTTTGTAACCTCCATCATCCAACAGTTGATGCGAACAGAAAAAAACATGAGAAAGAGAGACAGCTGGTTTAGCGGAGAGAGCACGTGATCTGGGAAACAAAGTCCCTACCAGAGGTATGCTGGGACAAGCTCACAAGGCTCAGACTTTGTTCATTTCTCATCCATATTACAAATTAATTAATTTTCCATACAAATTACAGAATTAAGTAATTTTGTTAATTAACAAAGAGATTTGTTAATTTTTCATCCATATTATAAATTAAGTCACATAAGCATTAAATAAATCACATTTTTAAGATGGTACTAAATATTTCAAACTCATCCCTTCCTAATTATTTTACTATTTTCTATATTTTTGAGATTATTTATATCTATTTGATTTTTATGGTAGAAATACTAAAGAATGGAGTTCAATTGTGCATCAGTTTCTCAACATTCGTGACATCACATTCTTAGTCTGAAAGTAGCTGAGGTGGTAGTATTTAGACCAAAGAAATTGACTAATGCTATAAATTAGAGTGCGATTTATTATTGTGTTAACTGTCTAGATTTTAAAAAGTGATGGATAAAATTCGAATAAACCTGTGTGTTGGGTCTGTCGCATTACATTGTGAATAGTACACAAAAAATTTGAGGGATTATTTTTCTAGCATTTGAAAACTACCCAACTGATCAAAGAACCCTGGTGGTTTAATGGTTATATACTCTGCTGCTAAGAGAAAGTTAGGCAATTTGAACCTACTGGCCGCTGTGTGGGAAAAAAGGCCTGGCAATTTGCTCCTATAAAGATTATAGCCTGGGAAACCCTATGGGGCAGGGTTGTTGTAAGTCAGAATTGACTAGATGGCACACAACAACATACAGTTCATCAAAGAACCTACTCACTTCACCGATGAAGGAATGGAGTTCCAACATTGTTTTCCTGTTTCACTTTCCTCTTCCTCCTTAAAGTAAATGAAAATATCAACCAAAATCCATGTCAGAACTACAGAACCAAGAATTTCTCAAATTCAGCAAAAACAATCTGTAGGAATTAGTTGGGTATATGGAGTTTACAATAAAGAGTATTGCATATTAAAAAAAAATAGTATAGTCATTAGATTATATACATTGAAATTTTAGATTCCATGATCCAACAGAGGAGCTCTGGTGGTACAGTGGTTAAAACATTGGACTGCTAACCAAAAGGTAGGTGGACCCACCATCCGCAGGAGAAAGATGAGGCAGTTTGCTTCTGTAAAGACTGACAAGCTGGGAAACCCTGTGGGGCAGTTCCACTCTGTCCTCTAGGGGCGCTGTGAGTCAGAATCGACTCCACAGCAGTGGGTTTGGTTTGGGCTTTGCTTCTGTAAAGACTGACAGCCTTGGAA
>NW_006921679.1:6028895-6033433 GCF_000298275.1 Orycteropus afer afer | reverse complement strand
TGACAGCCTTGGAAACCCTGTGGTGCAGTTCCACTCTGTCCTCTAGGGGCACTGTGAGTCAGAATAGACTCCATGGCAGTGGGTTTGGTTTGGGCTTTGCTTCTGTAAAGACTGACAGCCTTGGAAACCCTCCGGGGCAGTTCCATTCCATCCTCTAGGGGCGCTGTGATTCGGAACTGACTCCACAGCAGTGGATTTGGTTTGGGTTTTGCTTCTGTAATGACTGACAACCTTGGAAACCCTATGAGACAGTTCTAGTATGTCCTCTAGGGCATACTGAGTTGGTGTCCACATGATGGCAGTGGGTGTATGCTGCAACAAATCCACTTTGTGTTACCTGCAGTAGGAAAACAGTTGCATGTACATAAAATGGTAGTTACATGGATGTTAATTGCAGTCTTATTTTTTTTAATAATGCACATTGAAAATTTCCTTAATATCTATCAAGAAAGAAAAAGATACATAAACAATGTGTCCTTCCTGTGAAACAATATGCAACAGTGTGAGACTGAGATACTGGCTCAGGAATACAAGAATATTTACTGACAATCACCCGATGTCATGGAATCGATTCCAATTCATAGCAACCCTGTAGGACAGAGGAGAACTGCCCCACAGGGACTCTGAGGCTGTAATCTTTACAGAAACAGACTGCTGCATCTTTATCCTATGGAGCGGCTGGTGGGTTTGAACCACTGACCTTTCAGTTACCAGCAACCCCTTAACTGAGCCACCAGCGATCCTTACCAACAGAATATTAAATGAAAAAGCAAGCTGAGGAAAGAGCACACAATTTCAGTACTTTCAACGATTCAATACAGTAACTTGCTATCTTTGTAAGAATACACCTTGTTAAATAGATCTAGATTGCTTCTTGGAGGAGATGTGCTGGGTAACAATGGTGCTTACTCTGAGAAGAGAAACGAGAGATGCCCTAATGATAAAGTGAGTTAGTTTTATCTGTAGTGTTGGACTCAGTTACAAGAAGAAGGTGATTAACTATTACTTATGTAGTTAAAAATAATATTTTAAATGTGAAAGAATAAAGAAAAAGAAATACATGAAAATAGGAATAGTAGTTGCCTCTTTTTTTCCTTTGATTGATGTTTGCTTTGGCATTACTAAATTACCAATTGTAATGCTGGTTCTAAAGTGAAAAAAAAAACCTAAATTTTTTAAGCCTTATCTATGATGACAGAAAGGCCATGATGGTGCAACCATTAAGTGCTTGGATGATAATGGAAAGGTCAGCAGTGCAAACCCACCAGCCGACAACGAGAACATCTACTTCAGAAAAAAGAGCTCTGGTGACATAGGGGTTAAAAGCATTCCACTGGTAACAGAAAGGTCAGTGGTTCAAACCCACCAGCCAACTCTTGGGAGAAAGATGAGGCAGTCTGCTTCCGTGATAACTTACAGCCATGGAAGCCCTATGGGGCAGTCCTACTCTGTCTTAAAGGGTTGCTAGGAGTCAGAATAAACTTGATGGCAGTGGGTTTGGGTTTAGTAACTACTTCTGAAAACTCAGCCATTGAAAACCCTATGGAGCACAGTTCTCTGACACACACAAGGCTGTATGAGTTGGAGACACTCCTCTGCACCTGGTTAGGATTTTGGTTTTACCCACCATCTTCACTCTATCTTCTTACCCTGCTTTTTCTATGTTCTGCCTGACATATGTGTTTATTTGTTTATAATCTGTCTCACCCCATTAGAATGGAAATTCCATGGGGCACAGCCTTTGCCTCTCACATTCATCCCAGCACATGGAACATGGCTTTACATACACACAGAGAAAACCAACCAACCAACCATCCAACCAACCAACCAACCAGTGGCCCTTGAGTCACTTCTGACTCAGGGTAGCCCTGTTTCTGTCACAGTAGAGCTATGCTCCATGGGGGGACAAGGGGGTGTCTTTCTTCCAAGGGGTCTCTGGTGGACTTGAACCTCTAACCTCTAATCTTTTGGTTAGCAGCCAACGGCTTTCACAGTTGCTATCAATCAGGAACTCCCATTACACATATAGGGTCCTCAGTAAAGAGTTGGTGGTTGCCCTCATATGCTCAGGAAATAACCTGGAATGATGATACCCACTCAAATGTCAACAGTGTTACCCTGAGCAGTAGGATTATGCTTGATTATTATATATTTTTTTTTATTTCTCTGCATTTTTTATATTAAACATGTAGGATTTTTCTAATTAAAACATTTATCTTTTATAAAATTAGCTATTTTTTCAAGTTTTTTTTTTCCCCCAATGAGAAAATCCCTACTTGTCTAGACCTTATTTTGTTTTGTGGTCTCAGGAAAGTTCAGGTTATTGATAAGAGCATTCCTTTTCAAGTCAGTTGATGAACTTAGATATTGGTGTATTTTTCTTTTCTTTTTTCTTTTTTTCAGGTGATCAGGCTGACTTCAAGTATTACCTTAAAAATTGATTGTAATTTTGTTTACATGGCATCCAGTGGCAGAATCAGATACACTGTAATGAAGGTCCACAAAGTCTCCTATTCTACATTGTACTCTCCATTTGCTGTGAAGCAGGAACAAAAGGAACATGATATTGGCTTTGTTGGGAAGCTTTCTTATGAGGAGGCTTCATGTATGTCATTGTATGTCACTGCATGTCTACAGGGCAATGCCTCCGGAGGCCACTGATTCTGGAACAGCTCAGAAGTAGAAACCTGAGGTGTGCAAGTCGGAGCAGAGCTCAAGAAGTGACCTCCCTGAAAACAACTCAAGGAAACAAGGCGGGTTAATAGACAGGGAGGCAACGTGGGCTTGAGCAACAAGGTGGCTCTGCAATGAGTCTCCTCCATAAAACCAGTATTGGCCACACACCTTCCTTGAGCCTGCGTTGGCCTCTGTGGGGACTCAGAAGAAGTTACCCATGGGGCTAGGGCTTCTAATGTGCCTGCCCAGTGGTATCAAGGAGGCTCAATGCTTATGAGGACAACCAACCTCCTAAGGTGCTACGTGAGTGTCTGTGTTTTCATAACTCTAAGTCTGTAAGTCCCTCTTAGAACCTGTCATGGGATTATTTTACTGTTGTTAGAAATGTAACTGGAAATTTCTGAAAAGCCTGGAACTAAGAAACATGAGGAGTTTTAAAGGTCTTGCCCTAGTTCTAAAATGGCAGCAGGGGTGGTGGTGGTCGTTAGGTTCTATCAAGTTTTTTTTTTCCCCTCGACTCATAGTGACCTCATGTAATGGACCAGAACTGCCCCACAGGATTTCCTAGGCTGTAATCTTGCCAGGCCTTCATCCCATGGAGCCACTGGGTAGATTCAAACCTCCCACCTTTCAGCTAGCAGCCGAGCACAAACCATTTGCACCACTTTGTTGCTGTTGTTGTTAGGTGCCGTCCAGTCGGTACCAACTCGTAGTGACCCTGTGTACAACAGAGCGAAACACTGCCTGGTCCTGCGCCAGCCTCATAATCCTTGCTATACCTGAGCCTGTCTTTGCAGCCACTGTGTCAATCCATCTGCTTGAAGGTGTTCCCTGTTTTCACTGACCCTCCACTTGACCAAGCAGGATACCCTTCTCCAGGGACTTGTCCCTTCTGACAACATGACCAAAGTAGATGAGACAATTATGACCACTCTCACCTCCAAGGAGAGCCAGAAATAGAACAGACAAACTTGGGCATGCTTTTGTTTTTTTCCCTAAAAGTCTTTCCTTAAATACAACACTGCCCCTTGTCATTCAGGGACATCTTGGTCCACTAAGCTTGAATGTTATCATCTTATTCAGTTGCCTTCTTCTACACGAATCTATTAATTTTTTTTTTTATTATTATATAGATACACATCTCTCTACACAATTCAAGAAATTCTCAAGCGTGGGATCTTCTCTCAATCACTTTTTTCCTACCAGTACTTAGTACAGCCTGGGACTGCAAGGACATTGGATAAATATTTTTTAACCAGTCAGTGAAGGATGACAATGGTTTTAAGAAACAGGGATTCTGTCTACACTCTAGTCAGACACAGTGTATTATTGCTTTGCATGTGCTTAAGTGGGATGACAAGTAGAAAAAATAGTGTTCTTTTTAACCAAAGGACTCCTAAAAAGAAAAAAATGGTATTGCTTAAATAAGGAAAGTGTCTTAAAGCAGGAAAAACAACACAGAAATGCTAATAACTTCCCTGACTTAAGTACTTACTATGTACCAAGGACTGGGTGCTCCCATGTTGGAAGGTAGTACTTCTGTTTTACAGACGAGGAAATTGAAGGTCAAAAAGCAAAAGGAACTTGCCTAGATATTTACTAGTTTCTAGGAATTGAATCCATGTTTGCCATACTAAGCAGCCAAAACCACTTAATACAATGAAGAGAGCACTGGGATTACATGCAGGCAAATAAACAGAATCTGGGACAAAGACACAGCAGCTAAGAGGCCAGAGTTAGGAGTGGCAACCAAGATTGAGTTGAGGAAATGTTTATATATTGGAGGACATTTTCTTTGTTGGTTACCAGGGGTGGGAGGGAAGGGGAGGGAATGCTGTTAGATAGATAGAGATAAATATTGA